>NC_133315.1:19145011-19162037 GCF_012295235.1 Primulina huaijiensis
ATGGTCACATGTATGTTTATTGTCAACTCGAAATGTTGTATTTGCAAGATTACTTGCTCAAATAATAAAATTGAGGAATCAGTTTCCCGATTATACAATCAAGAAAATTAGACTTGATAATGCTGGTGAATTTACTTCCCAGACTTTCAATGATTATTGTATGTCTATGGGAATCATTGTTGAGCATCATGTTGCTCATGTACATACACAGAATGGATTGGCTGAATCATTGATTAAACGTCTGCAAATGATTGCTAGACCAATGATTATGAAAACAAAGCTTCTTATTTCTATATGGGGACATGCAATTTTACATGCTGCTTCATTAATTCGCATCAGACCAAGTGTATATCATAAATACTCCCCATTGCAGCTTGCATTTGGTAAAGAACCAGACATTTCTCATCTGAGAATTTTTGGATGTATGGTGTATGTGTCTATTGCACCACCTTAACGAAAGAAAATGAGACCTCAAATAAAGATTGGAATTTATATCGGTTATGATAGTCCATCAATCATTCTATATCTTGAACCTCAGACAGGCGACGTGTTCACAGCACGTTTTGCTGATTGTCATTTTAATGAGGAAATCTTCCCAATGTTAGGGGAAGACAAGAAACATACCGAAAAGGAAATTATATGGTATGTATCATCATTGTTACATCTGGATCCAAGAACACAACAATGTGAAAAAGATGTACAGCAAATTGTGCACTTGCAAAGAATATCAAATCAAATACCAGATGCATTTACAGATGAAAAAAGGGTAACTAAATCATATATACATGCTGTAAATGTTTCTGCTCGAATTGAAATTCCAAAGAGACAAATTGAATAAAGTCATGATGTCGTAAAAAGCCTGAAGCATGGAAGGCCAGTCGGTTCCAAGGATAAAAATCCTCGAAAAAGAAAATTCATAGGGAAACACACTGATCACAAAATAGAGAATGATGTTCCTGAAGAAACACATGATGATCACAAAATAGAGAATATTGTTCCTGAAGAAACACATGATGATGAAAATGTTCTGTCAGAACCACAAACTGACGAGAATCATGAAATCTCTATCAATTATATTAATACTGGAAAAATATGGAAACGAAAAGATATAGAAGAAATTGATGATATATTTTCTTATAATGTGGCAATCGACATCATAAATGATAATGAAGATCATGAACCAAAATCTTTTGGTGAATGTAAAAATCGACAGGATTGGATAAAATGGAAAGATGTCATCCAGGTTGAATTGGATTCGCTAAATAAACGTAATGTTTTTGGACCTATAGTCCTTACACCTGAAGGTGTAAAACCTGTTGGATACAAATGGGTTTTTATTCGAAAGCGAAATGAGAAAAATGAAATAGTAAGATATAAAGCTCGACTTGTTGCACAAGGTTTTTCTCAAAGGCCTGGAATTGATTATGAAGAAACGTATTCTCCCGTGATGGATGCAATTACGTTTCGGTATTTGATTAGCCTGGCAGTATCTGAAAATTTAGAAATGCGTCTTATGGATGTTGTTATAGCTTACTTATATGGATCACTTGATAGTAATATATATATATGAAAATCCCTGAAGGATTTAAGATGCCTAAAGCACAAAGTTCAAAACCCAGAGAATGTTATTCTGTGAAATTACAAAAATCATTATATGGGTTAAAACAATCTGACCGAATGTGGTATAATCGGCTAAGTGATCACTTGATGAAAAAGTGATATGTAAATAATTCAATATGCCTTGTGTTTTCATTAAGAAAACTACATCCGTATGCGTAATTATTGCTGTATATGTTGATGATTTAAACATCATTGGAACGAATAATGAAATTCATGAAGTTGTGTCATACTTGAAGGAAGAATTTGAAATGAAGGATCTTGGAAAAATCAAGTATTGTTTGGGTTTACAATTGAACAAAAAGAATGTGGAATATTTGTTAACCAGAAAAATTATTAAGAAAAGACCCTTAAAAGTTTTAATATGGATAAATCAAATCCTTTAAGTACTCCAATGGTTGTTAGAACATTAAACATAGAAAAAGATCCATTCCGTCCATGTGAAGATGATGAAGATATTCTTGGTCCAGAAGTACCATATTTAAGTGCTATCGGTGCCCTTATGTATCTTACAAATTGTACAAGGACTTATATATCTTTTGCCGTAAATTTATTGACAAAATTTAGCACATATCCAACAAAGAGACACTGGAACGGAATTAAACATATATTCCGTTATCTACGAGGAACGACAGATTTGGGATTTTTGTATTCAAAAGACGCTAATCCAAGTATAATTGGTTATGCCGATGCTTGATACTTATTTGATCCACACAAGGCACGTTCCCAAACTGGATATGTATTTACTCGTGGAGGCACTGCAATTTCTTGGCGTTCACAGAAACAAACGCTAGTAATAACTTCATCAAATCATGCCGAGATTATTGCACTAGATGAAGCAAGCCGTGAATGTGTGTGGTTAAAATCAATGACCCAACATATCCAAATCTCATGCGGATTATCATTCGACGAGAAGCCTGTGATACTATATGAAGATAATGCTGCATGTGTTGTTCAAATGAAAGAAGGATACATAAAAAGCGACAGAACTAAACATATTCCTCCTAAGTTCTTCGCATTCACCAAGGAGCTTGAGAAGAATAAATGTATTGATGTTCGTCACATTCAATCAAGTGAAAACTCATCAGATCTCTTCACAAAGGCACTTCCTACGACAATATTCAGAAAGCATATATATAATATTGGGATGCGCAATCTACGAAATCTGTGAAGAATTGTTCGTGTCAACATGAGGGGGAGTTTACGTGACTGCACTCTTTTTCCCTTACTATGGTTTTTTATCCCAATGGGTTTTTCCTAGTAAGGTTTTTAACGAGGCAGTATAAAAACACGTAATGAAGACAATCATTATGATCATCATCACAAGGGGGAGTGTTGAAATTTAATATTTTAATATTGAATATTGAATGTTGAATATTTGAATGTTGAAAATTAGGTAAAATTAGGTGTTGAATATTGAAATTTGTGTGTGATGATGAAGGTAATGATGTAATTTATTTTTGGATTATTTGTAAAGATTTTCTATAAATAAATCTCTCATTTGTGAAGAAAATCACAATTGAGTTGAGAGAAAAATATTATAAAGTGTGTAGTGTGATAATTTTGAAAGTTTGAGATTTTTACTTTTTACCGTAAATTTTTACTTTTTCACAACATATATTACTTTCTTAATGCATCCGATAACAATATTTATTGTCGGAAAGAGAAATTATGAATGTGTTTATTTGAAAACAAAGATGGGACACTAATATTTTATAAAATCTTACATTCGGCAGTCGATCGAGACATGAACAAGTATATCAACAATATTTTTTCAAGCGTGTAGGAAAAATATCATTTTAATTATTCATGCTAAAGTGCAATTAAATTGTATGGGAGTAAATTGTTTATTCATCTAACAAATTTCTCTCTTTTTCCCTCAATTCAATATANGATCTATGTCCAAGCTAGATTAGTTAGAATTTTGGGCCAATTCAGTGTGTCCGGCCCATCAAAACTTATAAGTAAAAAACCAAACGAGAAAGGGAGAGGCTCTCTCTTAATACTGCGCCGCCAGGAAAATCCCCAGCCCCACCACCACAGCCTCCCATTCGGCAGCCGCAGATACGCCGCCGGAAGCCATCGCGACTTCCAGAGAAGAGCAGAAGCAGAAAACAATCTGCTCGAACCAGTCTTCCGAGATATCTTCAAAAATTCCTTTCGTTTCTGATTTTCATTCAAGCACCACCCCACGATATGCTTTAAGGACATTCGGATACCGATTTCAACGATACTCGGTCATCTAAGTGGTATAATTTAATGACTTTGTTTATTTTTCAGACTTTCTTCCGATTTTGACGTCTTTGGGTCTTTTTTTATTTCAATTTTTTTTAGCGTTTAAGCTCGAATCTATCAGATAGGAATTCTGATAATGTGTTTTACATGATACTTATATGTTTATATGGCATCTCTGTTGCTTGCATAGCAATTATGATATTCAAGCATTGGATTTTCAGCTTTATCTCGTTAGAGGAAATATGCAAGTATGGAGACCGGCCTGGATTTAAAATGATTACAGTGTGTTTGGGCTAGGTGCCTGGATTATAATTACTTGATAATGTGAAGGGTGTTCGTGCATCTCCACGATGCACTGGCTTTGGTCTTTGCATTGTCTGTGTGGAAATCTTTCAAAGTCCTTGATATGTCTCTTGTTTATGACATCAGTGTTGAGTTTCAACTATCATTTGAATTCGATATAAATCCGTATGCGATTCTTTACTATTTATGAGGATCATGTTAGAATTGTTTGTATACATTTACGCTTGTGATGTTGAGTATGTGCTAATGGTCTGAGAATGAGACTATAACCACGTTAGTTGGATGGATAGTGGTAATCATATTGAGCTCTCGGAAGGCTCTCCCCCAAATTTATGTTTTCCAGCTGATGGGCCCGGATTAGAGCATATGGAGATTTAGCGATGCTGAGTATGTTTAGTTTATGGATAAGCGGAGGCAGATCTATACTTGGAGCTGAAGCCCAACCCAACCCCTATGTATATATATATTCGATCGGGCTGCAAATTTATCTCATTGGCTTGAATATCTTATGTCTACAATGATTAAATGCATGAAAAATTTAAATGAGCTCGCTACATTGATTGGTATGAGGCTTAAACGAGCTCGTTACATTGATTGGTAAGAGGAGCTAACCATAAATACAAATCAAGTATATAATTTTGCCTTCTATTAGAAATAAAAATAATATTATTTAATTGTTCTACTACATAGTTTATCATCTATATGACATATCTCAACAAGTCGATTTTTTATCAATGAATTTTTTTAACGTAAAATTCAGCTCTCAATGAATTTTTAACGTAAAATTCAGCTCTCTAGGATCAAAATCCTGACTACTCCCCTATAGATAAGAGCAAATGGAGTTTGAACAAGGATAAGATATATGGAGGTTACTGATAGTAGGTGACTTAATGATGTCAAGAATGTTTAGTTTTTGGATTTTTATATCTTTGATTTTGAGTTTTTGTTGGAGTTTATGGATTTATGAGGGTTTACCTCCTAGTTTATTTTGTTGGTTTTATTTTTTATTATGTTAGACGGCTTAACTCGTTCCATTTATTTTTACTTATTTTTGTTTGTTCATTTGCAAATTGGATAATTAATATATTCTTTTTATTAATTATCATTATTATTTTTAATTTTAAAAGAACAATTGCATAGAAATGCTGTATGCAAATTACTCGATTGTTTAAAGGATATAAATTCTTCCTGCCACCTTTTGGCTTACAAATTCTTCAATTCCCCAGATTGACTGAAAGTCCTTTGAGTAGGCAAGAAAGTAGAAAAGATCCTATACATAGACAAAACGATGTCGTACGACGATGTAGAGATTGAGGACATGGAGTGGAATGAAGAGTTGCAGGCCTACACATACCCTTGTCCATGCGGGGACCTCTTCCAGATAACCAAAGAGGATCTCAAGATTGGCGAAGAAATTGCACGGTGCCCTAGCTGCTCGTTGTACATCACTGTTATATATAACATGGAAGATTTTCAGGACTCAAGAAAAAAAATCGGTCCAGCAAAGACGCAGCCAGTTGCTGTGGCTTGAGAATCACCAGTTTGTGTTTAAGTTTTGTATTGCATACAATTTTCTCTTTTTATAGTCGTGATCCATGTGTGGCTTTTTGTGGGTTTGGTTTTGGTAGATGTTTTTGCAGGTTTTGTTGGGGTTGTGATTTTGAGTGGCGTCCGGACTTGCGTGATCAGATTTTCTATAGTTGAGAAAAGAGAGGGTGAGGATTGAGCCCTACTTTAGGGAGTGGTACTTTTTTCTCTAAGTTTTTCCTACTGAATTTATTTTTGAGAATACAGGCATATGTAAACAATTCCTAATTATAAAGGCGCATACATATTTTGGTAGTTTCGAAGCAACACGTTTGAATGACTTGCTACCTATATGAAATGGCATTCTTGTACATAGCATTGTTTTCACAGCATTTCTTCTGTTCGGCTTATTTAAGCGAGCTTGAACATAAATTGGTGAAACATAAAGGAACAATGAAATTTGAAGAATGTCTTCTCCCTGCATGTACACTTTTAAAAGTATAGATGGATGGATAGATATAATGATATATGTTTGGTCATTATATCGATATATGTTTGGTCATTATATCAATCACTTTTGGGTTCGCTAACCCACCAGACGCTACTCTGTGTCGAGAAGTTGCAGCCATAATTTAAAGACATTCTTTGTTCTCCTTTCTTCACAAATACTACCCTTTTATAAAGCCTTGCCACTCTCCCTCCCCTTAAATGTAAATTATGTCCATGAGATTACACAAACCAATCCATCTTTATAAAATCTACCTAGAAAATTTACTTTCTTGGGCTTATTTGTCTTCATTCCTCCACCCTTCCCCGCCGCCCCATACCCCAATTGCCCCCGAGAAACTCCTTCCTCCATTGTGCACAATGGGGGACATTTTGCTGAGGAAGTCCTCAAAGAAATGGTTGGCAGAGGCATTACTCCCGATGGTGGGACCTACATGTCTTTAATTAAAAAGGGATTATGAATTATGGTGAGGGAATTCCAGTGTGAGCAACATGGTTGAAATGTTTCTCATTGTGAATAGCGAGGTGAACAAAAATCTAAATGCGGTCAGGAATTAAATAAAGAGGGAGGTATTCTCTTCTACACCAAAAACACCACCAAGAGGCCATTTTCTGGGAATTCATCGTTCTTGCTCAACCAATTGTTTCTGATTGAAGCACAACAAATCTGACTGCAACTCCAGAAAGAAAACACACACACTTGTACAAAAAAGAAAACACACATACTTATATTTTATTGCATTCATACTGAAATGTTCGACTCTTGAGACTCTAAGCCCGATATAATTTCTCATATAGGTGCATAAGAAGAAGAATCGATACAATAACAAATTATCGAAAGAAGCTTCAGCTTTGGTGGGGTGGTTTATTTAATGTCTAATAGGGCTTGTAGGGACTAAAATATATGTTGAACCAAATAAGAATGTTTCAGGGATTCAATAATAGAAAGATTTTTTTAATCTACTTTGGCTCTTGTAAAATAGCAATCGATATTGTGACAAAGAATGATAAGAGTCTACGAGGACTAAAAATCATTACAAAATTTCTCTCAAAGAATGATACTTCTAATGAATCACTACGCTACAACTAACAAGTGTCGTACATTCTGTACGGAAACTATAGAATCTTTTGAAAAACATTAATCACAATGGAAAGTAAGCAATGCACCCAAGAACTGCTGCTGAGGGCCGACCATTTTTGTGTCTGTGGGTTGTAAGAAAAGAAGATTCGTTTCTATTCAGGTTGAACATGCGTCTTCTCGTGGATATCTGTCATAACTTCACGTAACTCAGGGAAAATGGATATTAGAACAAGTTCCAGTATTCCATACCCGAGTTGCTTCAAACAAATTGTAGACTGAGGAAGAAGACGACATTTAACATACGTCATAAACTCGTTTCGCACAGATATATGGTGATACTCACAAACATAAACCCAAAACGCCTAGGAAGTGAAAAGTTCATGACTTTATTGAGGAGGGGACAACATGTATAATTTTTTTAGAACTCTCATGAAATTTGAACATTTTTCATGTTTCACTCCCTATTTGGGGTGTTTTTCACTTATCGCACCGAGCTAGTTGTATTTAGTAGTATGAGCTGTACCTGAAGGAAATAGTATATATCTCTACCACAGCGTCTGTACTGCTTATGCCCGATCAAGCTGACCAAAGTGGCAGGAGCACCATCTGCATTTGGGAAAGGACAGTCGGAATCAAAATGAATTAGATAAACCAATAAATCAATATAGGACAAGGACTTGAAACGAACAGATCGAAACAGTGTGTCATTAGGCAACCTGGGAAAAATGAAAACATTCAGGAAACATTATAAACATGTATAAAGCTAGAGATTTATGAAAAGATGCTTAGTCTGAAATTCAGATGAAGAAGTACAGTAAACCTAGAATGAAGAAAGTATATAGGAAAGTAGCACTTGCCAAAGATCATCCTCTTCACATCACTAGCTCTACGAGTAGCTTCAAGCTGTTGTTCAAAAGACCCTGGTTTTGTGATCCTCCTTCCGCCTTGTTGACTTGTTCGCGTAGATATCCGAATAGCTTGATAGTCATTGAGTAGACTTGGAGCTCTTAATCTCAGAAAGAATGTGCCATCAGGCCAGAGAACCTACAGAAGAAAATAATCAGTGAAGTGAACAAGAAAGATATGTGAAGAAAAGAAATTTTCAAGAACAAGTCACTTCTGTGCCAAGCTATGGCAAAGTTAAAGGTGGAGAACTCAAGTTCTACGCCAAAATTTAGTTGCAGATAGCTTAAAACTTTTAACTCCAGCAAAGGAGACATCCAACTTTAACTGAGACACCATAACTCATGCCACAAAATGGCCAATGAATAGATGATAATTGAAATCCAAATGCTATGATTCTCAGGCTGGCCAACTAGCGTCACGGAACAATATGCACAACATCAAATAATGAAATGATTGGAATGAGACTCATAACTTACATTCTGGATCCATCGAATCCCTTGTGCGACAATATCCTCTCTACGAAGCCATTGAATCTGCCTTAAGATCCAGTCATCAATGGCATCTTCCATAACTAATTGCAGTATTTGCTTTGATATCCAAAAGACCTGTCTCCTACAGTGAGAATGAAAAAAAGGTATATGGTACAAGGATAAATGATGATCTGATATAACAATAGAGCTGTTGTGAGAAAAATTTCATGTGATCCCGACAGCTTGCCACTTTCGATGAAAAATTCAAACAGAGAGTGACAATGCCACTTATTATTATTATTATTGGGGTGCACGAAAGGACCTTAAAAGGATATTAAGAGGCCATAACCTTAGTCTGCACAAATTCTCAAAAGTTGAAGAAAAAATTATATCGAGTATATAGCCCAGCTCAACCTAAATGAATATTTGAAAAGGAACAAATCCTTGATCGGTTAACGAGATTCATAATGTTTACACAATAGAAAAGGCCAAAAATAAAAGAAGTCAATAGCTGTCATGGTTCCTTTTCATTTTCCTGCCTTCATTTTGACGTAAATCAGTCAGTCCATCCAACATAGGTTTGGCCATTAAAAAAGGACACAGAATCATATATATGGAGCGTAACATGTCTTGAATATAAAGAAGTGTCAAATAAACATAAGAATTTTTTCTAAGCTTCCCCAAAATTAAACTGAAAACAAGAAGGGAAGCAGAAAATTAAAAATAAAATTGGAACAAATTGATTTATTAATTTTAAAAAAAATTACAAATGTTCGAGACCAGGGGCATGGCCTATTAAAGACAATACAGTACACAACTTCAAGCCTGTAATTTAGTGAAGAATTATGCAAGCTGGATATTTACATTTGGATGAGTAAAAATAAAACGATTTTACCAAATTTGTATTTAAAGATAAACCTAAAGAAAGTTCACAATTCAAAAGAGCAAATATGAAAGCAATACCTTAGCCAGCCTCTTCTCTTGAGCTGAAATATGTTGTCAACTAAATTCAGGATTGGAACACTTAAATTTGGCGGTGTCCACTGCAAGGGAAATATAGATTTGGTTAGAGCAAGCATAACCAAGACTGTATAACATAGGTAGAAACGACCTAAGAAAGCCACATTTAACAATCAATAATAGCGTGGCAACTAAACTCTTTCTGAGCTAATTGGCTCCAGAAAAATTTCAGAAATCTTTCCGATGCCTGAGCACAACACAAAAAATTATCCATGTATTTAAATAAGTGAAGACAATCATAACATTTCTTTAGTACTTCTGAATGGCCTAGGAATTAACTTTGCTTTAAAATTAGTGTCAGAGACACTCAAAATCAAACCTTTGAAGATATTTCCATTCAGAATTAATAGCTGAGAAGATCAATTTTGAGCATCTTCATGTGCTATTTATAAATTACTGTTAACCCATATGGCAAGATAAGTTTAAGACACAGCCAGAAATCATTTCATCAGAGGGAACTGTGACAATTCGGACTTCCACCCTCAACAAAAACAGCAATTTTTTACAACTCAGGATAAGTCAATGATTGATGTCATGAGTAGCTACTTTGAAATGATAGACACAAGATAGATTGTCTGCATGCACTCATATAAATATGAAAATACAAAAACGTTATCACGCAATCCAGTAACCTGGGAGAGGCCACATAAAAAAGGTTAACGAGAATAAAAAAAGAGCTAATGCCATCCAAAGGAGATCGCAAAATCATGGACAGTATATTGAGACTATTATGAGAAGGGTGAAGCTAGAATGAAAATAATATATGAGAAAGAGCAGTAGCACTCCGTTAAAATAAATAGTACCTCAGGAGGCACCTCAGTAGGATCCTTTTGGGGGACAGAGGTTAAGGCCAAACTTGGCTCTTGATATCTGGTACCATTGCTTGTTTCAGAGTTCACCCTAAAACTGCCAAATTCCTCGGAATGCAAGTCACTGATATCTACACTATGTTTAACCACCCGTGGTGGATACCCCTTAGAAATCAGTTCATTGTCTGAACACCACCCATTAGCTTTGGCAGAGGAATCTATTTCCTGTTGCACATTGGTTTCATCTTTGTCACCTTCCTCAGCATCAGAAAAACTGTTAATTGATTCTGAGATACTTTGTCTTGTGGACAATTTATTAATATCATTTGAATTCCAGGACAAGTTTCTGCTTGGAACTGAAGATGAAGGTCCAGAAGAAGAGGAAAGTGGGCCAACCATTTTCCGCATGAGACCTTCAGAAACTCCTTTGAATTGGCGTAAAATATCATCCACAGCATCATCCACGTTAACTATTCCAGTCAAGGGATATTTTATGACATCCAAATTTGTAGATATAGTTTGAATTCATTATTTAAGCATACAAAATTATGAACATAGAGATAAGTTAGATTCCTTTAGTTTTCCTCACCGGGTATATGCTTCAAATAACCATTTGCATCCAGATATTTTGGGATTGTGAGAGAATGTTTAAATGTAATGTAATGTTTGGGTTATAAAATAATTTTGAAACTGTCCAGATGACAATTGAACTATTGATCCAATTTAAAATAACATAAACAAACAAAACTACCAAGCAAAAGTGGTGTGGCACAGGCAACAGATGATCAGATGTATTGGCATGGAAAAGTATCATTTCAGACCTCAACTGTTGTGACTGTTAGAAAACAGAAGGTGAAGATAACCAATATTTGTCAATGAATTTATATTCCCTTTCAGGAAATAAAGATGAAGTAACAAAACTAGACTCCCAAGAACAAAAATTTCAAAATAATAGGTACATAGACAGAGGAATCGATGAGGTCTTTTGATAATCAATTCATTCAAGTACATGATATGCGAGTTTGATCATAGTTTGTAGGAGTATCAGTAAAAGCTGTTTCTCTAAGACAACAAACTTAGAAACGATCCTACTATTTTATAATGATACGCTGTTTCTGGAGTGATAAAATATAATAAACTAGAGGAAAGAAAGTGATCCTGCTTTAAAGCGCCTATTTCTAAAGAGGAGTAAGCAAAAATATACCAGAAACATAATCATGTTGATGCTGACTTTTAGCAACCAAGTAGGGAACTTTTTAATTTTTTACTCAACCAAAAAAAAGAAGAAACAAATTATATGGGAAAATTATGCTCAAATAAGAAACAAGGAACAAATGGACTTGTTAAATAGAGAATTCATTCTGCAAGTATATATATAAATATATAGACTCACACACACACACACACACACACACACACACACACACACACACACACACACACCCCAAGTATCCAAATGCCATGATTGTGGCTGTAAGCAACCGGTTTTAATGTGACATAATTGTGCAAATTGAATGTATCTTAAATAACAAAATGACATAAAAGAACAGGAGTCATATACCTGCCAGAGTCCTCATCGCAGAAGATGATTTCCCAAATGAATAATTCTTCATTAATAAGAAACCATGAATCAGTAACAAAGTACCAGGTAGAAAATTTTATTTACAACAGAAAAGTCATATCCGCACCTGGGAGGAAGCACTTAAAAAGTCCCACACTTCATGTTGGTCGGCAACATTGGCAATTGAGAAGAGGTCCTGGCAGTATCTCGAAAACGGTTAATATACGAAAAGTGTAGGTAATATAATTCAGAATAAGGATAATCATACTCGAAGATATTTATCAAGCTGAATACAACGCTGGTGAACAAAGGCATCCTCTGTGCTTGACGAAAAAATTCTTTTGGGGGGCAAATGTAATGTATAATTAGGAATTTCCTTAAGATGCCTATGCAATCGTTCAAAGTTCCTATACCTGTAGTTACAGCATCAAACAAACAATCATCATTGAAAGAAAACGAAGTTGTTTCCCATTGATCTGGATAGAAAGTAGATCAACAATATAAGCGTTTCAAAGAAAATATAATTTTTTATTCAAACTGGAAGAACCCAAACCTTCTTTTCACTAACCAAGTTTTGTTGTCACCATCGGTCACAGCGATTGAATAAACTGCAAAAGAATTAGAGCCAATTCTCTCAAAGTACGCTCCAATAACCTGCAGAATCAGGGATATATAGTCAACTAAGGTGCATCATACCTTAGACAACAGTAATCAAAGGTGATCGGAAATTGTTAAACTCGGGCCTCAACTTTAAAAAATAAATCATCAAGCAAAGAAGGGCAGTTATTGCAGCTTGCATTGTTATATACTTACCACAATTTTACACTCATTCATTGACAGATAATAAATTAATTGAATGCGATATTAATTACTTTTAAACATTAAACGAAAAATTTTGGAAGATATATCTTCTACAAACATTAAGATATGACAAAGTTAAAACCCATTAAATGCAAAAACCATTAATAGGAAATTAGTGGTCTAACCCGACACCTCAGCTTTGGAGCATGCAGCTCTTCACTGTGTGACACCCTGTTGGAAGAATTCTTCATGCTATGCACGTTAAGTTTATTAACAACTTCATTATGGTATTCTGCAATGACGGGTGTGTTTCCTTCGTTTGTGAATACATCTTCCAGGTCTGACCGAATGTTTAAATCCGAAGTGCTGTTGGATTTTTTAAGCTTATTTCTGCTTTCATGGGAAACACTAGTTGCAGCATTATCCAGTTCATCAGTAGAAACTTTGGTTTGGAGCTTCTTTTTGTAGTTTCTACCAATAGCCCACATATTTTCAAGATTTTCAGGCATTAGAACTTCTGTTCTTCTGAGGGTTGCTGCTTCAAACACTTTTGCCCAGTCCGCAGGCCGTGGATGCATGGGATCATCCTGCATCGAACTAGATAGGCGATGTCCTGAGGTATCCAACTCCAATTTCTTTTTATAATCAAATCGAGAAACAGACATATTAGTCTCTTGATCACCGGCATGTACAGTCTTTGTTGATGAAGATTCACTGGTTTGAACATGGTCTCTACTTTTATCATGTTCATGGTTATGACCCTCCAAGTTTGGTGATTGATCAGTGGCAACATCCTTAAACCCCTCATTGTAGGCGAGCATAATATATTCAATTAACTCATTAATATATCTGGAAAGGGGAGTAAAACTTTATTATATTTTGAATGTAAACGTACAAAAAGCAAAAGAAATTATAATTACCATCATAAAATTGACAAAGATTGGGAAAAGTTTATGGAATGTGGACATTGATAATAAAATATGGCCAACAAAAAAGGTGGTATCTAACCAAATAGCTGTGTAACAATAACGACTGAAACACAAGAATAGCAGGAATAACAATGTATCAGGGAAGGCATGTTATGCAAGAAAGAGATTTACCATTAATATCTTTTCAGCTGAAGTACCTAGATTTCTTCACAAAGTAGTATTATATATGTCACTTCTGTGAAGTGCCATTCTTTTTGTCAACTTGGACAGCTGAAACATTTATTTCTCGGTAATTTCTTTTTTTACTAAACATGAGGTCCACTAAAAGAAAAGAAAATGCATTAACCAACTCACTTAGCTATTTAATTTTTACCAGAAGAATCAGAAGATTCTAATGAGTACTGCAAACTGCATTTTTCAAAATGAAGAATTTTATTGATAAGAAAACATGCACAGCAGCGAGAAATAGAAAAAATGTTTAACATCAGAAAAACATATTGAGGTTAAAATCCTCGTGCACAGAACATATAAGTGGCATGTCTCTCTGCAGGATGGCATGATTCCAACATAAACCTTCTAGAAAAAACAGTTCTTCACGGAGCATGACGACACAAATTCAGAATTTCCCAAAATGAATAAGGGATTAAAAGAAATCGCATCTCACCTAGGGCTAGCAAAATTCATTATAGGCTGCATTACCAAACAAGTTAAGAGCTCACGAGCAATGGATCTGACTATTGGGCATTGAGCTTCCCTCGGTCTTAGTACAACTGCCAAAAGTCCACCCATGAGCTGTTGAAGAACCTATACACTCAAAAGCATTAGATGTCATGAAAATTAATAAGCAGAAGAAAGAAAGCATATATAGCTCGCCAAACAATTCCTTCTGAATCAGAACACTTCTACACCTTGTACTCACACTCTGGAGATATCAAAGCGGGGTGAAGGTCCTTAGAGGACATGAGATGGTGTTTCAGTCTTTGGTCTCGTTCTTCAAAAGAAAATGTTCGCATGACCTCCACACCAATGGCAGCCTGGTTTCTTCTAAAAAGTTCGATGTGATCTCCTATCAAGTCTACTATATCCCTGGAAAGCAGAGATTGATGCTCAACAAATTATGTCATAATCACTTAATTGACATATTAACATACATTCATATTTCCAGAGGGAAAAATATTAAGAAAAAAAGCACCAGAGCCCACCTTGTCAGCAGGTCAACAAGGTTTACTTCTTTAATTCTTCCAGATACTTCACCAAGCACATCCATGACTATGCCATGTATGAGCTCCGGAGCCTCTTTGTCAGGTGTAATCTCAGAATACCACAAATCAATGACAAAATCATGCAAAATCTTGTCGATGAAATCCTCAATAGCTGCTTCTACAACAGGGGAATCTATTTTTCGTTTCCATTTTTTGGATGGAGGCAGAGAAGAAAGACGAGAATCATTCACAGACAATTGCTTCTGTTCCAGGTGTGACAAATAGGATGTTGGCCTGGTACTCCGAACCTTCCACCTGAACTCCACCATGCTAACTAATCTCCATATTCCAGAAACCAAGAGTATTGCTATGGGTATGTTCATCAACATTGATTTGCTAGTATCTGCAATCAATGTACATATTCAGTACTAAGGGACGTTGTAGTATTAACAGTCTTATGAACAGCATACTTGCAGAAGATGAACCTACCAAATCTAATATTCTTTTCCTCACCAAGTCAAAAAAATATGTATAAAAACTCACAATTTCTTCTGATTAAACTAATTTGGTAAAAATAATAACATTCAAGCTCATCTGAACTGGAAATTTACATAAAAAGTCATTTCACAAATTGAGTTCGAACTGCCAAAACTAATTTCATGTATCCCATATAGTATATTATCCAGAAAGTATTCCCCCTCTTTTTCTCGCTTATAATTATCATCAATTCCTCACAACTAACCTAGGGATCCCTTCTTTCACATGAAAACAAAATCATAGCAATCTCAAAGCATTCACAACATATATTATAAGCATACAACAATAATAGCAAGAAACCACGACATGTGATAAAACAAAGTACCCGTGAAATGCAGATTCTATTCCTCAAATTCTCAACTACGGACCAATTCATTAGTGAACTACAGCGAGCTTAAAATTAACATCGCGAACAAGAAAAAGTCAACAGCTTACTTGTCAAGAAATAAGATACACCGAAAATACAAAGAGCCCACCAAACCATTCGAAGCTTAGCTTCTTCAATCAGATCCTGTAAGTTCCCCATTGGCTTCCTCATTCCCCTTAAATTGATTAATTTGGAAGCTCAGACAATGGTAATACAATTCAAGCGCCCAATAACAGAACTGATCTCGATAAATTCATCAATTGACACAAAATAATCATTGAAACGATCATATTTCCCCTTAAATTTGGAAAACGAAGGAGAAAATCAAAATATATTGAAATTGATTTTTACGATTGGAAGGAGAGAGAACTGCGAGGGAAAAGCAAAGGTTACAGCACCGTTATGTTCGTTGTACACGTCTGCGCAACTTGACTTACATGTCCTTTCGGTTGGTCCAATCCAGGTGGCTAAAATAACTTTGAATTTATCCAAATGTCTTGATTTCCCTGTTGCGTTACATAAGTATTGTGATTAATATATTTAAATTTATTAGAATCAGATAGATATTGATGAGTAATTGTGTGAGGTGGATTAGGATTGGGTTTCTGTTTTCTAGGACCCAGCAAACACCTTTATTATCACTAGAGATGGCAATTTTTCGCACGGGTTTGGGTCCCGCGGGGAAAACCCGAAACGAAGATGGGGATCCCCGATTTTTTCGGGTTTGAGTTCGGGTTCGGGGATTTTTTTAAATCCCCGATGTAGTTCGGGACGGGTATAAGATTACTATCCCCATCCCCGAAATCCCCGAACCCGCCCCGAAAATAATATCAATAATAAAATAATAATATTATTAGTATTAATAATATAATAATAATATTATTTTTTAAAATATTAATAATATTATTATTATTATTAATATTGATAGTAATATTAATATTAATATTATCTCTAATAATAATAGATAATAATAAGTTTTGGTTTGAGAAAATCTCCGAATCTGTCATCGTCTTGTCATATTAATATTTTTGAAACGGAGATGAGGACGGGGATGGAAAGTTGATCCCCGAAGTTTCGGATTTGGGGATTCCGCGAACCCGAAAAAGCGGGGATGGGGACGGGGATGGGGGTGGGGATAGAATTCGGAGATGGGG
>NC_133315.1:19163926-19198621 GCF_012295235.1 Primulina huaijiensis
ATAAGAATTAACTAATAGTTTGAAATTATATTTTTCACTTTATAAATTAAATGATTTGTTAAAAATAACAAAAATTTGTGTGAGACAGTATCACGGGTCGTATTTTGTGAGACGGATCTTTTATTTGGGTCATCCATGAAAAAGTATAACTTTTTATGCTAAGAATATTAATTTTTATTGTGAATATCGGTAGGATTGATCCGTCTCACAAATAAAGATTCGTGAATCGTATCAGCAGAGACCTTCTCTTGTTAAATATTGTTTAACATGTTGGGCCAAATGCCGCCATAAATATCTCTCCAGCACAAGCGCACTCTGCTTCTCAATATCAATTAGGGTTGTGAAGCCAAGCGCCGCCGCTGCAGTATCTGCTGCCCACATCAGCCATCGGCAAGGCAATCAATCCCTTTTCTTCTAAATCAATCGACTCTCTTTCAATCTGAATTAAAATTACGAGGGGCTGGATGGATGCGAATGGGAAGAGCTTAGCTGTTCATGGCTCTGAAAATAGCAGCAGGTTTTCTGCTGTTTGCCCTTCTGATTCTTTGCCCTCAACAATAACAATGGCGTCATAGTACGGGTTTTGTGCTTCAGATGGCTTGGTTTTGCGGTGGAAGTGTATTTTGCATGCCTATTTCTGCGCTTGAATTACACTCTCACTTGCTGCCACGCCCATTTTGATAATCATTCACAAATCCGCCTCCAAACGCCTTAACATTAGAACTTCGAGTGTTGATCCAGATGACCGGGTCGGATAGGTCCGGAGCGCTTTTATAATAATTTATAATTATAATTTATATAAAAAAAATTTAATTTTATGAAGTACTTAGTTTTATGTTTAGTTTAATAATAATTTTTAGAAATTAACGAGAAATCATAGAGCAATTTGAGTGTAATATTAAAAATAAATTACAAGAAAAAAAATGTTATCGAAATGATAATTTAATAAACAAAAAATGGTGTCATCTAGTGATATATTATTTATATAATGAATAAAAAAAATTATTTACTTGAATATAAATAAAATATGTGTGTGATTGATAGATACATCAATACACTTTAAAAAACTTACGAACACACATATATAAGGATATTTATATGAAATTATATGTAAAAATGTTATAAAGTTATATTAATTATAATATGTTAATGTACATATCATCTATTTTTAGATACAAATAAATGTCTTGTTTATTTTGTTATTAAAATAGTGTAAAAAAAATTGATATATTTTTTCATACATAAATTTAATTAGAATGAATGAAATTGTTTTAAGTTCGATTATTTATTAATAATGAAAATTATTATTACATATTTTTAAAAAATATATATTAATTAATTAAATAAACATGTTGAATTGATTTGAATAACTAAAGTTTAATTACAATAAATTTAATAATGACTTATTTATCGTATTTCGTAAATTAAATCAATATGTGCAAAATATTTTTATAGATAGATAATTTTTTAAAATAAATAAAAGTTTATCACATTCAACTCTGCTTCAAATAAACAAATCACAGTAATAAGTTACAAAATTCATAATGCTCTATAAAAATGTTTGTAAATGTCGATGAAATTCTGAAAAATAAATCACAGTAATTTCATGAAGCTTGAAGTTGAAAACATTCAGATTCAGCGTTTCAAGAATAATATTAAATATTTTTTCTTCAAAGATCATAAATTTTTCTAAATATAAAATAAATAAATTTTTCTAAATATTAATATAAAACTATTTAGACATATATACTATATACAATTACATTAACTCATAATATTATATTATTTTTTGTCATTTTAACAATAAAAAGATCTTATAATACTAAACACTTTAACTTATTTAAAAAAAAACAGCACAGCTTATAAGTTCTTAAAACAAATTATAAGTTATAAGAAAGAACTTATAAACGGTTTTAAATAAGTTTAACCAAACACCCATAAATTTCATCACATGGTGAGATTCATCGTCAATGATTACAGTTTGAACTGGAATAAAAATTGTATGTTAAAATCAAGAACCCCGTAATCTTATTTTTTAGGCAGAGAACAAAAATAATATTTTGAAAATCTAATTACTCAATTAATCATTAAAAAATACCATATTATATTTGTGTCTCGTGAACTAAACACGCGCGCCCTTTTGGTGCGGTGAGGTGTGGTGTGGTGTGGCCTAATGTACATCCCTTCAGTGAAGCTCATGCATTTTGAAGCCTGGGCCTTGGTGCCCAATAACGCTCAAGAACCCTTCAAACTATCTTGAACGTTGCGCTGGTTAATCAAAAGGAAAGTACATGATGCTAGTAATTTGTTTTATCTATATGATCAATTTTTAAAAAAGATATATAATTTTAGGATGTTATCCTCATGTAGTCTAACTTTCGTAACCCTTGTGCCTTGCGTTGCATCTTGGGCTTACGCCCTAATATACTGACATGTCAGTGCGTTTTGCGCCTCTTATAAGTATTAGGTGATAAGTTCTCAAATTGCAGAATGGGTCGTCGCTCCGCAGAACTCAGAGCTGTGTGTTGGGTATCAACCAAGTCCCAGAATTTTGTGCATTATGAACATGGCGTCCGGCCAATCAGATGATTGTGGTAAACTAAGTCTAAGCCATATAATGAATAAGGCAAAAACCATGTGGGATACTTCTCCTCAGCCAATCAAGATCTTTCCCTGGAACAAGGCGTTGGAAAATTTTGTTCAACTCATTCTCGACCTTTTCTTTAACGTTATCAAATACTTATCTATTCCTCTGTTCGCAATCAGTTCAATTAGTGAGATGTCTTATTGTGCACATGAGAGAAAGCTGTTCCTTGTCCCACTCACATTGCTGATAGGTTCCGTTGTTGCTGGTGTCTTAAGAGATTCTGTCTTGGAGTCGTCTCCATACCTCAAGGTGTTCTTTTTGAATTTCATTTTCTTAACGTGGAAGTAATAAGATTCAAAGTTTAAAATTATTGGGCCTATGATTGTGTTCATTCTAACCTGTACTTAGATACATTCAGTGGAAAGGGATTGTATGGAATAATGCATCAAACTATGTCTCTTCTCCTAAAAGTTTGTGTTCTTTGGGATCTGTAACCTATACTTCAAACACCTTGTCATTTGTAAGTTGCAGATAAGGAAACAAAAGTCCTGAGTTACTTTCCAAGGTGTGCATTTGCTAATTGGTCTGTTGTCAAGCTACATAGAAAAACCATGAGACTTAACTGTTTATTGAGATATAAAAGGGGTTGAGTATCAAAAGTTTCGACCTTTTGACTAGACCTCTACGTCGTGTTAGAAATTTCTTTTTTCAGAAGCTTGAGCTTAAAAATCACTCTCAAAGCTCATACTTACTAGATGTGGGCCAATAATTTTTTTTATATTTTTTTATAGAAATGTGTCAAACAAAATAACAAATTCTAATGGCCATCTCAAGGAAGAAAATATTTTTTATTCGTGGAGAATTTCTTGTTGCATATACGCTATCTGTTATAATTGGTTTCTGTGTTTTTGCAGTTTTTGTTTAACAATTAAAACTTTATGGTAATCACTGAGATTTGTTTGCTCCATATTTTAACTCTTTAGCGCCGAATCAATGAAACTTAAATTGTGGTTGATCCTTTACTGTAAACCAACTTGGTGTCGGTTTATGGCAGTTCATTCTTTCAATATAACCATCAACAAGGAAAATTGTTCTTTGGAGATTTGTTAACTGATACCAGTATTAATTTTTTGTAGACACATCATGCAGCAGTCCCCTGGCACTTGATCTCCATGTTGATATTCTTTGTATTGCTCAAGTGTTCGGGCCCTTATTATCCATATTGGGGGCGTATAGTTATTCCACATTTGGCAAATGGAGTATTACTGAGGACGTTGTGGTTCATGTTCCTGTGGTACCGGAGACCACAAAAATCTCCTGAATCAATGCAGTCTGATTCTACAATTGCCAGTTCTGGACCAAACAATGTTCAATAACGTTGAATACTCAGGTACCAAATGTTAAGTCATATTGAAATAATTGGTCTGTTTCTGTGTACGCATATGAAAATTTAACAGCGTTGAAATACAAAATGTATTTGACGTATAAAATTGAAGTTCGGGTTCTTTGGTCTATATTGCATTGTCGATCATTCATTTAGTACAGTATGTTTTTCACATCCCTTATTAATTACTTGTTTTCTGGGGCGTTTGGATAGGTCCTTATCAACTATGTCAACAAGCCTTTTCTCATTTCCATCTTTAAGCACACCATTATGTTTGTACATCAGTAAAAATATCGTCTGAGTTTACTAGTCTTGACATTTTTTAAATCTTTCTTCTTTTATGGTGTCACGCCCCGAAACCGAGACGTGTCATCGGCGTTGTTTAACAATTTAAAATCGTATAACAACAAGCCATGTAGTACATCAAATAACCAAAAGCCAGTCTATAACATAACGCAATAATCGTCTTTACAATGCGATTGAAACGAAATGCGGAAGCGTAAAATACGATAATCTAACTAAAAGATAGAATAACGAGACTGGTCTTGAATCGGATCACCATCCCCAAAAGTATTCTTGTTCTTTATCTTCGATTTGTTCCTCGTTCTTATCTGGGGTGGGAATATAAGTGGTGAGTGCTTTGGGAAACACTCAGTAAGTAGGGGCCGACCGATTACCACAAATACATGTAAAGATAATTTTAAAACATCTTTTAACAGACTTTCAAAACTTATCATATCAACATTAATCGAATCAGACTCGAAGAGTGAAACATAACTTATCAGAACAATTCAGAACAGATCAGATCAGAACAAATGGAACACTGTTATTCATCTCGTCATCCATGGTCAAATTGTCCCCCATATGTTAGTCCTCTAAAGGGTGAGGCCAAAACACAGTTTTATACCCACTGATGGGGGCCACAATTGCCTATATTTTCTTGGGATCCACTGAAACACTTAGTTCAGAGATTATGTGACCCAAGAAGGCGACACTTGTTAGCCAAAATTCACATTTCTTAAATTTGGCATACATTTCTTTTTCTCTGAGTGTCTGTAGAGTGAGGCGAAGATATTCTTCATGACCTTCCTTACTTTGTGAGTACACAAGAATATCGTCTATAAATACGACCACGAACCTATCGAGGTATGGTTTGAAGACTCTATTCATGAGGTCCATGAATGCTGCTGGAGCGTTGGTAAGTCCAAACGACATTACCGTAAACTCGTAATAGCCGTATCTCGTCCTGAAGGCCGTTTTAGGAATATCTTCTGCTTTGACCTTCAGTTCATGGTATCTTGTCCTCAGATCGAGTTTTCAAAAGACATTGTCTCCTTTCAATTGATCGAAAAGATCATCTATCTTTGGGAGAGGGTATTTATTCTTAATTGGGATCTTGTTCAACTCTCTATACATAACCTCATCATGTCTTTCTTTTTCTCAAATAATACAGGGGCTCCCCATGGAGATACATTAGGTCGAATCTGGTTTTTATCTAACAACCCTTGGAGTTGCTCCTTGAGTTCCTTTAACTCTGCTGGGGCCATTCTGTATGGTGCTTTTGATATTGGTGCAGCCCCAGGAATCAAGTTGATCTCAAACTCCACTTACGGTCAGGAATCGTGCCAGACAATTCTTCAGGGAAGATGTCCGGAAATTCCTGAATAACTGGAATATCCTCTATCTTCATATTAACTTCGTTATTTACCTCGCTGATCATTACTAGTTAGACTTCTTCGCCATACTCCATGGCTTTCTAAGCATGAGAAGCAGAAAGGAAGAATTTTTTTTCCTTATCATCGGCATGAAATACGATTTATTCTTGGATTGGAGTTTAGTATTCTTATCCTGACAATCTACCATTGCATGATTCTTGTCCAATCAATCAATTCCCATAGTACAGTGTATAAAATCGGTACTAAATATATGCGTATCCATACTTATTTTATTTTTCTTAAATTATCATGATTACTATCTCAAAACTTAAAACCAATATAGAATCTTAGAACACACCTCCTTATCAGCCTCTTGACTAAAGTCCCAATAATTATAACCTAGTTAAAATTTCTTTCAACCTTGTACGGAAGAAACTAATTCCTCAAATAATTCTTCTTTTACTAAATCTTTCCTTAATCAAGACTATGAGCCTAGCATACTTTAACACAAACAAGTTTGGTTGGATGTCTTTTTCCTCAAATCTCCTTTTTTTTTTTGATACTATAAGAAGAGTCAGAACTTATGTATGCTACATTTCCTTAATGTCCATCAATATCTTACTTTATTTTCATAAAGAAATGACCTAAAATAATATAAATTTCTTAATATATATTATTTCTTACCTTCATAAGATATTACAAAATCCAACATATTTAAATTTAACATTTAGCATCACAAATCTAATGTACATACCGTTAATTACTGACACAAAACTTAACTTTTACATCTGAATATCAAAGCTTATATAATTCTTATCTCATGTTTTCATAAATAATTTATTATCCCCGAGTCAAACATTTCATCTTAAGTCAGAAGCTTATCTTTGATAGGTAAATTCCTAAAAATATAAGTGTATTCCCAAAAATATAAGTCAACTTATATCTGATAGGATCTGATAGGAACATTCACAATATAATTCAACTTATCCTTGTACATTTCCAAAGAAATGTTACACTTCTTTCTTTTCGTATCGTATAACCATAATATCAGTCTAGCCTACCTTATCATCTCTCCATCATCACTGCTCTTTTTCCACTACATCCATAGGTACTTCTTCTCCTCCTTTCACGTTTTCCACGACAAGGTGCATATAGTTATTTTGTTCTCGCAATCTAGAAGCTTGGCGATATAATGTTCTTGCTTGCTAGCAAGGTCTTCTTGTTGATGACGAGAGCGGTTAGCAAGATCCTTCTCAGTTTCAATCTTTACTATCAACTTTCGGTTAGGGGAAACTAGTCGTACCACGTGAGATAGGTTACGTAGAGTTAGGGCGAGCTGGCTCTCTGCTCGATTAAGATGATGGGTGAGACGTTGTACATTATTTTGAAGCAGATTCCTAATCTCCAAGAGTTTTTGTTTCTCTTGTTTTCCTCTAGTGAGTTGAGTCTTTAGGGTTTCAATCTCTTTTGGTTTTCAATGGTAAGCTGACGCATGCGAAGGACGGATTGAGCACGAGTACGAGGGGTGGCCATTTCCAAGACAAATCGAACTGAAAAAGGTTTAAAATCAAAGTAATGGAAAAAATCAAAATTACCGCATCGGACAAGTAAAATAATTAGATCGAACAAAAATCTTTCGTTGAATTTTTCACAAGTGGAAAGAATAGGTAATTTCGCACAGATTGAAAGCAGTTGACAAGATTGCGTTTCGAGAATCTATGCGAAAGTATAAGCTATCCAATTATGGTGACAGCTTAAATTTGAATATTTAAACAAACGGAGATGAGTATGATGTATCAGAATGATTTGGATAGAAAGGCATGGGCATTTGCCAAAATTTGACTTCGCCAAATTTTGTCTATCAAACTCCCAGCCGGATTATGAACCTGGCGGCTCTGATACCACTTAAATGTCACGCCCCGAAACCGAAACGTGTCATCGGCGTTGTTTAAAAATTTAAAATCGTATAACAACAAGCCATGTAGTACATCAAATAACCAAAAGCCAGTCTATAAAATAACGCAATAATCGTCTTTACAATACGATTGAAACGAAATGCGGAAGCGTAAAATACGATAATCTAACAAAAAGATAGAATAACGAGACTGGTCTTGAATCAGATCACCATCCCCAAAAGTATTCTTGTTCTTTATCTTCGATTTGTTCCTCGTTCTTATCTGGGGTGGGAATGTAAGGGGTGAGTGCTTTGGGAAACACTCAGTAAGTAGGGGCCGACCGATTACCACAAATACATATAAAGATAATTTTAAAACATCTTTTAACAGACTTTCAAAACTTATCATATCAACATTAACCGAATCAGACTCGAAGGGTGAAATATAACTTATCAGAACAATTCAGAACAGATCAGATCAGAACAAACGGAACACTGTTATTCATCTCGTCATCCATGGTCAAATTGTCCCCCATATGTTAGTCCTCTAAGGGGTGAGGCCAAAACACAGTTTTATACCCACTGATGGGAGCCATAACAGAATTTACAATCGTCGTTCCATATCCAACTCGAATCATAACAGTGTATTACAAAATCAGATTCATCAAACAGTACTTATCAGAATTATGAGAGGACTCAGCAGATTCAAAGAACGTCGAGACCAGAAGAACATATCGTACATCGATCGAGATTTTTATAATACATAATATGGAATTTTTCGAAAATGGTTTGACACACATACAAGCATGTCATACTTATACAAATTTTAAATTAAAAAGAAATATATAGCGAAAACCCACTTACCGAATTCGAAGGTGTAGTTTTCGAAATTGCCAAGTCCTGAAGTACAACTCCCGTTGAATTTCGGTCAGATGGTGACCGAAACCTTGCAGTATTTTGCCTTGATTTATGAAGCAAATCCAGCAGCATTTCGACGTATCTTCTGATCACTTGGACTGCACGAAGCCTTCCCCCTTTTTCTTCTTGCCTTAGACGTCGAAATGGAGAGTAGAGGAGAGGGATGAATTTTTGTGATGATTTTGGGTGTGGTCTCTTCAACATACAATGATGTGTTTATAGGTGGGATTTTGCCCTTTGAACTTCCTCATGGCCAACCCCTTGCATTCCAAGCAAGTATTAATTGTGTTCATTCATTCATCCATGCACACCAAGAGTCACGTTGGTATATTAAGGGTCATCTATTTCATAATAAATTCATCCATGCACACCAAGATTCACTTTGGTATATCAAGGGACATTTCATGCATAATGAATTTGTCTCATCCCTTTGATTGTATTCGAAAATTTCGGGTTCTCACATATGGTGCAGTCATGGGAGGAAAAAAAAAGTAACATTTTTAAATCTTCCGCATTCCGGGTCATTTATTCAACAATGTTGTTTTTCCGTCACCGGAGTCTCTTTTATTGAAAAAGCTAGTGCACAAGATACTATTGATCAAGACCTAGACTGACCATTCCTGAACAGCAACATTTCGTCGACAACCTTTGCTATTGGTGTGGTAGGAATGCTGTTTTCAGTGCTTGTTCGCTTCAACGATGTTCTATCACAAAGAATCAAATGTGTGTTTGGCTTTATGGGCAGATGTAGAAGTTGGAAAAACGTACCAAATGCGTGTCTGGCTTTATGGACAGATGTAGAAGTTGGAAAAATGTTTGCTTTCCGTTTCATGTTCCATGTTAAGGATCAATACAGATTTGCTAAATGTTTCATGTTTTGTAGATGCGTTGCAAGTTGTACTCTTCACTATAGTCGTCAATATCTTCCTTTTTTATATCAATTTTGACGTTTTCTTTTGGTGTTGTTTATATGATTCAAGGGCTTTTTAATTAATTAATTATTATATATTTTATTATAATTAATAATGTATTTGGAAGAGATCTATCACTTGTAATCCTCCTTAATTATTTGGTTAACAAACCTTCGCAATTGGTCCATGCCTGTTCAAAAATCTCTACCGTTTCACATGAATTGAAAATTAAGCATAAAAGATTTTTAATTTATCGTGAACGCTAAATGTTCTTATATAAATTTAATAATTTATATTTTTACTAATAATATTATATTAAATTAAAATTCAATTTTTCAAACTTTTTAAGTAATTCTTTATATAGAATTATATTTATGTAATATACTATTTTACTGGTAATTTTCTATTTTAAAAAAAGCCGTATATTTTATTTTTCTTTAATTTCCGACGAATTGGAAATGGGCTGAATTTCAGATTATCAGCTATGGGAGTAGTCCAGCCATTGTAATCCTCTCTCATCGAATACAATTCAATTATCGCCAGCACCGCTGTCCTGCGGCGTCGACGCCGTTGCCTCTACCCACCTAAACAATGCTTCCGGCAACCATTTCTACAACTTCGACATTCCACCCGCGCAAATCCAGAGGCCCTCTAATTCCGCTAAACTCTACCTTCTTAACGCCGCCCCTCTTTCCACCGGCATCATCTCTATTGTGGACCCCTCCCCTCATAATCTCATCAGAATTCCACCTATCCGCTTGTCTCCTCCCCTGATTCAATCAGCACGCATGCATCCGACGGCCCAGAAGAAGCTAAAGAAAACGGATTCAATTCTTTTAGCCATATAGAAGCTGAAAGCTTCAAGTTTCGTGGGTCTTCAGGGTCGGCTGATTTCACCAATAAGGCCAATCAACTTAGAGCAGATTGCCGGTGGGAATGTTTCAAACACCATATGTAATTATTTCTAGATTCAGTTTCCAATCAAAACGATATAAATTATCCCATTCATGATTCAGCTAAACTATTCGGTCAGTCTTCTTCTCAAAACTTCTGAATGCTTTAGAGATCTGTCGGTTCAATGCTCTCTGTTTGCTTGTTAAGAGTGAGGCTTATTTTCTCTTTTTAGGTGTATGAATGGATGATGCAGCAGCATTGGTTTCGGTTTGATTTTGATCTGGCCACCAAGTTAGCCAATTACATGGGTAAGGAGGGGAAATATTTGAAATGTCATGAGATTTTTTTGCGATATCATTAATCAAGGGCTCGTTCCTAATGAATCCACATTTCATATCCTGATTGTTGCCTATCTTAGTTCCTCTGCCGCTAATGCTTTAGACCAAGCATGCAGCATTTACAATCGTATGATCCATTTAGGAGGTTACAAGCCTCAACTTAGCCTGCATAATTCCCTTTTCCGAGCTTTTCTGACCAAAACGGGAGGTTCGTGCACCTTACCTCAAACAGGCAGAGTTTATATTTCATAATTTGGCGACGTCTGGACTTGAATGATATCTTTGGTGGACTGATATGGATCCGTAGTTATCAAGATGAAATAGATAAGGAAAGAATTGAATCTCTAAGAAGGGAGATGAAATTAAAGGGAACAGAAGAGAGTGAAGAAATGCTTGTGTCGGTATTAAGAGCTTGTTCAAAAGCTGGTGATATTGTTGAAGCTGAAAGAACTTGGGCCAAGATTCTTTCCTTGAACTATAAACCCTCGAGTCAAACTTTTATGTATCTAATGGAGGTCTATTCGAAAGTAGGGAAACAGATGAAATCACTGGAAATTTTCAGGAAAATGCGGAAAGGACACTCCTCTACCGTTGTGGCTTACTACAAGATTATTGAGGTACTGTTCAAAGCTCGAGAGATGGAACTCGCCGAGGCTCTCATGTTAGAGTTCATAGACAGTGGAATGAAACCCCTGGTGCGATCTTTTATCGATTTGATGATTATATACAGCGACTTAAATTTACACGATAAAGTGGAGTCAAGTTTTTTGATGTGCCTACAGAAATGTCGTCCTAACAAGGCAGTGTATTCCATTTGCTTAGATTCGTTGGTGAAAGTGGACAATCTTGACAGGGCAGAAGAGATACTCAACCAAATGCACAGCGACGAGGCAGTTGGTGTCAATGCCAGATCCTGCAACACGATCTTGAGGGGATATCTTACATGTTGCAGTTATACCAAGGCAAAAAATGTTTATAATGTAATGCGTTTGAAGAAATTTTACATTGAATCCTCTTTGATGGAGAAGATTGAAAAGCTCAGAGTCTAGGGCACCAAGACATGGAAAAATCAGTAGAGCCGAAGCTCAGTAAAGAACAGCGAGATACCCTGATGGGTTTACTGCTAGGGGGATTGAAGATCAACCTAGACGAGATGGAAAATAATCAGAATCTAGCTATCCAGTTTGTGTTCAGAGAGAACTTCAAGATCCAATTTTTTTTTTGAAGGGACGTATATACAACCAGTTTCGTGAATGGTTGTCTTATACCGAAAAGTTGGTGGACGAAGATTATACTGGTGAAAACGACAATATCCCTTGTCGTTACTACCATATCTCACTCATGTTTCGAGTTCTATGCAGACCAGTTTTGATCACAAGGCCGACCTGTGATCCCTAAGCTAATTCACCAGTGAGTAACGCCTCGTGTTCTTGCATACTGGTATATGTACTCGGGTTACAGATCATCATCAGAAGATATGTTGTTGAAGTTCAAAGGAGATAAAGATGATGTCTTGAGAATTGTGAAAACATTGCGGGTGAAAAGGAAGGGATCTGTATTGTGCATAGGTCTTTTAGGAAGCAATGCTGTGCAGTTTTGGAAACTAGTAGAACCCTTTATTCCTATGGATTTGAAAGAATACTTACAAGCAGGAAACGACCTAGGAGATGGAGCATTAGGTTCTAAAGACGTCTGTTATGATAATGACTTTGATTCCAAGGGGACGAATTCAGAGCACGACGAAGAGGATGGCTCGTATAATTTTGTGTATTTACACGACGAAGAGGATGGCTCGTATAATTTTGTGTATTTTTTGCTTGATTATGTGTAGTTAATATGAGGAATATATCTTCTGCTATAGGATAGATTAATCCAAATAAGGGTTCTGAAAATCCATAAACTTGACTAATTGCAGTTATTACCCTACTGATCACGATAATGCGAAAAAAGAAGAGGTATAAAAAAAACGTTGATGATGATTGATGACCAAGAATCAGACGATCGCATTCGAGAATCTATGAGTGTTCGTTTTTTAGATTATTTTTGGCAAACTTTTAAAATAATGAGATGATAGTAAATATGTTGTGTAAACAAAAAAATCTAATCTTGACTCGGTTTCGATCAGTGATGGTCCGAATTTCCATTCAAGCCTTGTACAATTTCAAGTTGGGATGAATTACAGGGATCGAAACTTAGTAAAAAATTGAAACTTTTCGACAGACTTATGAACGATTTCTTGAGAAAAAGGAAAAAATATTTGACGTGTAACATCCAATGGTGGATCAATTTTTGCCTTTACAAATAAATAAATCTTATACTATCAAGAGAAGGGTCCATCACTAAAGTGAACGTTAAAAGAGGCGTGTGCTCAAAATGTTGATGGAAATGTATGCAAAACAAGCAGTGCAAATATAAAAATAAATAATAAATTATGGCATGTGCTGTATTTTGTTTGGGTTTGTTTTATTTGTATTAATTTTGTGGCGGGACAGCATGTTAGCCCTTCTACGTACACATACGACATTTGTCCCTCGACTATGCCCTTACGAGTACTAGCAAAACAGCCTTAAGATGAATATTGATTGGTCAAATAAACAAGAAAACACAAATAACTTGAAAAACTTGTAGAGAGAGAAAAGACAACAATGTTGTTGTCCCATGACTAGCTCGAACGGACTGTTCCTGTAAACTACAACAATATTTTAGCAAAGGACCAAGTTCGACCGCCACGAAAGCGGTCAAGTCTATGGGGGAGCACATGGACATGGCACAAGCCTAATTGGAGAAGGCATAAAGACGTATGAAGAAGTGGGCTGATGCTAAGAGGAGGCAACAAAAGTATTCCATGGAGAACAAAGTAGTCATCAAGCTTTTACCACATCAATCCAAAGCTTTTCGTGTAGTTGCACATGGGTCTAATCCGGAAGTACGAGGGGCTCTTTCCTATCATTGCCAGAGTTGGGAAGGTATCATATCATAATCTCGACCTCCCCAACACACTGACGATTCGATTCACCCCATCTTCCATGTGAGCATGCTAAAACCTTATTACCCGGTTGAGGGAGACACAAGTCTAGGGGATTCACACCGTGCACCTCTCATGGTGACATGATCATATTTTAACAAAGATGTGCTTGCCAATGGTGTAGAGAGACAGACATCGAGGAGTGCAACTTAGCACCCAATATTTGATCAAATGGAAGGGATTTCACGAGACCAAAGCAACGTAGGAAGCCAAATAATTAATTAAGATTTGTGGCATTTCCAAGATCTACTCCTACAATTTGAGGCGACTAGGCGTTAGCCAATAGGTGGGAGAAAATGTCACGAATCAGCATCTTCATGTATGTTTCAGAATTTTCTTAGTACGGTGCTCTATAAAAACATTTAGAACCTTCTACATTTTTCTTGTTTTACACTTGTTTATGATTTTTTCAGAATTCGCTATGTAGATGGCAGAAAATTTTGGAGAATTGATTTTCACTGTTACATCAAATAGATCATAATCGTTATTTTTTGGAGTCAATGGTATAAATAGGGTTGAGTTCTCATCTGTAAGCCACAGAATTTCAAATAATACAACTTTCTTTTTCAAAGTTCTTTTCAACATTCTTACTAAAGTCACTGCATACCAACACTACTGTGGGGACCCGGACGCTAATCATGTTCTTAATCGTCATTGGGATTAATTAATCATTTATAGTAGACAGGTTCTAATTTTTTTTTCTTTTTACATATAATATCAAATGCGGAACGTAATGGAATCATTCTACTATACATATCAGTATAAAAGAAAAGTACAAGTCTTGTACTATATACAATCATTTACAAACTAAGGTTCAACTACTAAATATCAAGTGTTTAACCCTATCTCAGATCAAGTCCGTAGTCTCCACTCTAATCACGATCTCTCTCTTCATCTCCTCGACCCTGAACATGTCCCACATGTTGTCATGCACATATACAAACACGACGACAGCCGGATAACGCCGGTGAGAATAAATCCCAGTATAAATCAACGAAACATGCAATCATATAATTAATATAAAGCGTGAAGCAGATATCAGATATATATCAAAATCTGAAACATAAGTAATGTCAACTATCAATCATACTCGTGACTCCACGACTCAGACTAGACTCAATCCTAGTCTAGGGATCCCGGTTTCCAAACGTTGGTATTCCTATATCGACCAACAGTAATAGAAGAAACTCCGATTCTATCCACGTCGATATAACCAAACATCCAGTGTCTTGAACTATCCGTCACAGACTGTGGCACTATCGCCAATACACTATCTTGTGACATCGTGCAATGTGCCCGTGGCGATCCCACCAATATCAGGTACTTCTGTCACAAGATCACTCATCTAATATTTATCTAACACATGCTCTCTATACATCAATAGAACAAGCATATCAAATCAATTCAATGCAAATAATAACAATTAGTATGTGATTTAGGGAAACACAAGTATATCCTACTTGTGTCGATCTCCAAATACCACATTGACTTATACCTTTCGTTTGGATTCTCGGTCTGAAGAAACGGAAGTTCTGAACTCAAGATTGTCTCTGTAAATCTGAAAGGACATATCGAGAATAATAATATCAACCTTCCATTCTCAATTCAATACTGAATCTGATTAATCTGAATTTAATTCAAATCATCGACATAACGGCACAATCTCAATATCCCCGTAAATACCATATCAACAGATATCAATTACCAATCATAACCCATATCCAATACAATCTGCAATTCAACCATAATCCAAATCTGTCCAATACCACTCAATATAATCTGAAAAATTATAACAAATTCGTAATCAATCTGTTTCTTAATCTGACTTCGATTCTATGATGTCTAACATGTCAAGAACATCATATATGAATTTTATTCAATTCTGACAATAGCATAATTTCAACACATATCAAAACGTAACAAAACTTACGTCCAGTTGTAGTATACGTCGATAGGAACACAGTACCGAAGTCGGATTCAAAATCTAACGGGCGGATCGAAATATAAAGGCGTAAGGATTTTCTATAACTTTTCTCCCTTTCTCTCTCGATTTCTTCTTGCTGCCAGCTGAAGAAATGAAACCATTTCTATATATATATCCAATTTGCATGCCAACGAAACGTGGCTCATTTTTCTTGTTTCTCAGGCGGCGCTCGGGCGGTCATAAGTTACCGCTCGGGCGCGGAACGTTCTGTCCGAGACATTCCTTATTGAACACTGGCGCTCGGGCGGTCACAAACTACCGCTCGGGCGCCGAACCTTCTCTCCAAGTATTCCTCTTGTTCAACATCGGCGCTCGGGCGGTCAAAAACTACCGCTCGGGCGCCAGATGTTCTGTCCAACATCTTGGCTTATAATACACCGACTCCCGGCTTCTCCTTTCACCTCTTATTTTAGCTCCTGAAATCTCAATTTTGTCAATTAATCAATGTCTGACTACAGTACTAAAATCTCGGGCATTACAACTACTAAGGACACCCACAATGAGATGTTAACCATTAACACCCCTCTCCATTGTGAGTGGGCGGGAGAGAGGGTATGTGGCGTTCAATTCTTTGAACGCCCCTGTGTCAGTTTATTTTTTAAAAAAAATTGGACAAAACCGTCGTTGATTTGCTGACACGCGGGCCCCACGTGTTTTGAATTATTTTAATTATATTTTATATTTTATGAACGCCCCTCTGTCCGGTTTTTTTTAATAAAATTGGACATTTAGCGACGGTTTTTATTTGCGACGGATTTCCACAAACCGTCGCTAAACGTTGTTTCCTTATTTAATGTATTGGTTTAAAGTAGTCGTTGGAATCACCAACTTCGTGCCGACTTAGTTGAACATATTTGGTCACAATACAACAACAATCCTTGAATTAGTATTTTGCATCTTCTCTTAAGTTTAATTTATTTTCTTTTATTTTTATGCAAGTGTTATTAATTATTATATGTTGTACCGTTTTATTATAGGTTTATAATAAATTTTTAATTTTAAATAAGTGACACTCATAAAATTAAATTATTTTACGTACTAAATATATAAAAACATATTATTATTAATATAAAATAATAATAATTTAAATTTCTTAAAAAATTTGAAATTGAATTTATTTAATTTAAAGTAAGAATAAGATGAATGAGTGGACAGCGGGACCTACAAATAATGAGTGTGAATGTTAAAATGAATGTGGGAGAATAGATGTGTTAATGTAATGTGTATGTGGCATGTGGACCCTACGATTTTTGATGAGACTATGGGTGTTGCGGGTGCTCTGATAGGCTGCTTTGCTAACACATCGCATGGGGTGGAATCAAGTAGCGAAAGCCGCACAAATTTAGGAGAGCCAGGTCTGTTATTGTGCTTAAGATTTTAAAACATGACCAAGTTTGTGCTTAATATTTGAAAACAAGAGAGCTATAATAGATTTTTTTTTCATGTGAATTATTAAAAATTTCAAGATTTCACATAAAATAGTGTATGAGATTCATTAACCTTATTTTAAATAAATATATATGTCTGAATGTGACGGAGCGAACAAATCGGACATCTTGATTAAAGCAACATAACAATATAGAAGGGCTATTTAATAGTTAATATACGGGCTTTCAAACATAAAATAATTAAATTTCTACATACAAAACTATAATAATTAACAAATAATTAACAGAGGGTAAAGTTGGAAATAAAACATTAAGATACTTTGAAAATTTAACAAATAATAATTGAATCGCTTTTGAGTGAAAATTTCAGTGAAATTATCGGATATTATTAAGAGAAAATTTTGTTTTGTCGTTTTTAAGGTCATTGTCAAACGGAGAATCTGAGAGAGTGGGCCCGTTAATATTCGGGATTGAGAAAGCATGTGGCGACACGATACCATAGAATGGTCCAACACGCGTTTTCTTTTTCTCCTGTTTCATTATTCACTCTTTATCATGTTTTCTTATATAATAATAATAATTAAAATGAAAAAGTATATTTATTTATTTAAATAAGTCACATTAAAAAATCAAACAAAAATTACTTAAAAAAAAAAAAGATTTTATATGAGCGAATAACACGAGTGTAGAAATATTTAGCTATATTGCATGGTTTATAATTACAACTCGACTAATTTAATGGTACTTGAAATGGTCATCTTGGAGCAGCTACGTTAAGTATTTTGAAAACATTGTATTAAAAAATTCTTTTGAAATAATACATTAAACTTGACAAAATGTTACAACTAAATGTGATTTCAACTTCAAAATTTTTTTTTTTTTTGGACAATGTAGACAAAATTTTGCTCAAATAACATGTTAAAACATCTCGCCATCAACATAAGCAGTGACAATAAAAGGCAAATTTTCAATTATATTGGTGAAATCAAAGAGAAAATCCTTTTTTTTTTTTTAGAGAACAATCGACTGATTTGTCTCTTTATCTAATTCAATTATTCATTTATTTGGATCCAATGATGTATATTTTAAACCAGGGAATCATGTGGATTCCATTCAATGAACCTCGTGGGGAGAAAGTTTGTGGCTATGTCCTGAAAAGATTCTGAATTATTTGTTTTGTCCTTTTTGTTTTTAATTTACAATGGCGTGGGTTTGGGTCTGGAACACAAAGCTCGTGCCACTATTTGATTTCGATTATGATTTCACCAAGGAATTTTTTGTGCTTCAAAGCAGAGGTGTCAAAAGCGGACACGTCTCACCAATCCGACACGGTTAAACCGAAAAAAATCAGATTTGGGTTTAGCTTTTCGGACCCGATCTGACCCGAAAAAAATGATCGAGTTGGGGTTGACCCGGATTGACCCGAACATTTAAATTTTTTTAAAAAAATATAATTAATAAACATTGTCTATATTTTTATATATTATATGAGTAGAAAAATATTTATTGTATATGAAGATCATAAATTTTTATAATTTAATATTTATTTTGAAATTTTTTTATTTTTTGAACAATTTTTTATTTGATTTAGTAAATATACTTTATTTTTCTACAATTAGATTTTCAAATTTAAATCGTATATATCAAGGAAATTTTGTTATTATGTGTTTAAATTGAAATATTATTATTTTATTTTTGAATTTTATTTTAAAAAAATTCAAAATCGGGTTGTCTCGGGTTCGGGTTGAGTTCGAAGCAATTTTTGAATAGTAATATTGCTCAACATGATCCAACCCATGCGGATGGACACCTCTACTTCAAAGTATAAAGAGAGAGAAAATATTATTTGATTGGCATTTGAAAATGAAAACAATGTACTCATCTTACATTTTGTATGGATTTTGACGAGTACAAATTTGATTTTTTTTAGTTAGTACGGATATTAAGATTAGTAGTTTAATGGGATGATTATCTTAATTTGGGGGAAAACAAAACACTTTTCCCCTTCTTAAAAATTGCTAGCATATCTAGATTTCAAAATAGTTGTTTAAATTATAAAATATTAATTTCACTCCCTTTTGGTTTTTTCCCCGTTTTGCTACTTCTTTCAACTCTTTTTGGTAATATGATATGATATAGTGGGACGATCAAAGTTTTTTTATTTGAATTGACTATGCCACTTGAATACATCGAAACTATTATTTCGCACTTCTAACTTAAAAAAAAAAAAAACAAACAAACAAAAATGTAAATAATAGGCAACAAGCATTTATTGAGACGAGTCAATCATGTTCATATTTATAATAAAAAATAATATTTTTGACATAAAAAATAATATTTTTTTCTTGAGAACTCAAATAGAATATCGGTATCACAACATTGACTCGTGAGACTGTCTCATAGGAGTTTGTGTATTATATGACCTAATTCTTTCCCCAATTTCTTTATTACTCAAAGAAGAATAAAGCAAAAAACTGGGAAAATAATTTGGTTTAAACTTTTAATCTTAACATGAAATTTTCGTACCAAGAGTTCTTTTCGAAACACTAAATGCTTTTGTTTACATATATCCACTCAAAAAAAATTCCATCTTGAATTTAAGGACTTTATAAGATTTGCATCCTAAATACTTTTTAAACTTTGAAAATTGTTATTCTTCTCTTTTTCCTTTTACTTTTTCCATCTAACGATGATAAGTTTATTTTCCAATTTTCTTTATTCTTTAAAATAATTTTTTTAAAAATACCTCAAAATTTGCAAAGATAAATTTACAAGAATTTTGAGAGGAAAGGGAACAAATTTTTAAAAAACTAAAATATCCAAACACAACTAACTTGGGCGAGAAGTCTAATTTCACCGATTATTTTTTTTTTTTTTTTTTTAAAAAGGTTAAATAAGAGTTGAAAAATGTTCCGACTTGACACTCTCTCAAGTATTTTGGTAAAATTTCACTTTGTACCCTCTAACTCCTGGGTATTTATGCATTAAGTATCCAATTTACAAATAAACTCGCACTTTCTAGAATCATGTAAGAAAAAAATGGATCATAGGAAAGTTTATTTTGAGCCTATTCCAATTCTAATGAACTTTTGCTGTTATTATTTTAAAAATTATAATAGAGAATACTCGAACTCGAATCGAACTTGAATTATTTTTATTTTTTATTTTATGATACTACCACTTGGCTGGCTTATCTGGCCCGTGGCGATGAAACATAAGCAGTGGACTGATATGCAATTTATTAAAGTATAAAATTAGAATTTCCTAAAAGAGAAGTGGCCAAAAGAGAATTTGTGTACATTTGTACTCTAAGACCTGTTGGCGTGAAATGAGCATATATGATTGAGCTCATCCCTGTCAAAACTCGACGTCGTTTAACAGAATCTTTCACGTCTCTATTCTTCTCTCTCTACAATCCCGAATACACACTGTACAATACGTAGAATACATCAACGTATATACAGACTCGGCCCCATCATTGCCCTATATATAAACATTTCCGGGCCTAGGATTTAATGCCAGAGAACAATCATATCATTGATCTGGAAGAGAAATGGGCTCCTTGATTGCATCGGAGTTTGGCTTGGATCCCAGAGCTTTATCGGCATCGTCGATCCGGGAGTTTCTGACGCAGGTTTCCAGGATTCATGACCAATCTGAGAGGGTAGCGAAGCTTGATGATTACGTTAATGGGCTTGAAGTCGAGATTAAGAAGATCGAGGTTTTTAAGCGCGAGCTGCCTCTTTGCATGCGCATCGTCAACGAGGGTGAGTTGTTTCTTCCATTATATATTGAATCTTCCAACTGTGTGTTTTTTTTTTTTTTTTGCAGTAGGCATTATATCGTAATGTTGATCTCAGAAGACAAATGTGGTTACGTTCTTTTGTTTTGGTAACCGGGCTTTAACTTTTTTTAAAAAATCTCTTTTTTCACGTGGGTTTAGTTTATTATTATTTTTATTTTCTGTTGTTTTTCGATTCTAGATTAATGGGATTGTTGCGATGTTCATTTGTTGATCTTTGTTCCACTTTTTTTTTTAATAAAAAAATTATTTGACATAAATATCGATTTCTGATATTTGGGTTTTGTGATTGCTATTGCAGCGATGGTGATAATGAAGGAGGAGTTAGTGCAGTATAAGAAATCTAAGGCGGTGCCAGTGTTGAAAGAATTCATTCCATTGAAGGGAACCAGTGATGAAAAAGATGAGAAAAATGAAATCAGTAAAGAAAATGACGTCAACGGCAGTGATAAAATAAACTGGATGAGCTCATTTCAGTTATGCAACTCTGCTAATCAGAATCATAATCCAAATTCTGGTTCCGGCAACAATAATCAGACCTTAAAACTTGACAAAATTAAGGTACAGCAGAATTTTCAGATCCTGTTTGTAATTGGGACATGGCCTAATAAGGTTTCTTGGTTGCGCATTTATGGCATTTTTATGTTTTTTTATTGGTCATCAGGGAGTTCGAGAAGAAATAAATCCACCGATGATGAATGGTTTACTTCGGAATGGTATAAACATGGCCATAGGAACGGCATTTGTACCGTTTAAGGGGAAAAATAACTTCCCCATGATGATGGTGGCGAAGGAAGAGGATGATAAATTGAATGGGCTAACGCATCTTGATCTTAGGATCAAGAATCCAGGCGAGGGAATTGATTCTGGTGGTTTTAGCTCGAAATCGAGTTGTAGCAGATCAGGGTCCTCTTCTGCAACTGACGATCAATCGAATTTACGGGATCGACAGAAGCATCAGCAAATGGCTAGAAAGCAAAGGAGATGCTGGTCATCTGAGTTGCATCGCCGGTTTATTGATGCCCTGCAGCAACTGGGAGGTGCCCAAGGTTGTGAATTAATGGCTACTTGTTACTTTGACATACTACAAATTCTGGATGAATTACATTTCTTACGCTATCACGATCAGTGACTTTGTCTGATTTGATTTTGATCAAAGTTAAAATTGAACCACCTGTTGTTTTGGTTAGTCTTGGATATCGTATTGATAAGTAATATAGCGATGCAGAGTGGTTACTAAGTTATGTTTTGCTTGATTGAAAATGAAAATTATGTAGTTGTTAATTGTTGAAGCTCATCTAATTCTATCTCGCCCTATGCAATGCAGCTGCGACTCCTAAACAAATTAGAGATCTTATGCAAGTTGATGGTCTATCCAATGATGAAGTGAAGAGTCATTTGCAAGTGCGTTTGATCTTTCTTTCTTTCTTTCTTTACATCGCTCCACTTTTCGTGTAACGAAATTACTGGATTCTGTGTTGATTCAGAAATATCGGCTCCACACTCGTAAAGTTTCTACAATGCACCCCTCCACCAATCCTGTCGTTCTTGGAGGTTCGTGGATGTCCAAAGGACAGTATAGTAGTGAATCCTCAAAGCTGGAAAATTCCCAGTCTGGATCCCCTCAGGGCCATTACCATATGCAGGTAACCGGAGCTTCTCGGGGTACATCTTTAACTGGAGGCGATAGCGTGGACGACGAAGATGACGAAAAGTTCGAGTCTCGGAGTTGGAAGAATCAGATTCAATTATCAAGAAGAGATGGTCCTTAAAATTTTCACCTTGAGTTTTCCCCGGTACAGAGGTGCAAGTCGATGAGCCATTAAAAAATAAAATACACAACATTTAACAGTTATGAAATTTTAACAGTTGTGAAATTTTAACAGTTGTGAAATTTTGCAGGCCTAGATTTATTTTCCTTTCCGGCTTTGTTTTCTTAACGAGAGAAGGAACTTCTAGTCAAGTCCAGCTCTTGATGTCCTGAGCTTTATGTCTTCCTTCAGTGGAGATTTGAATACTATATCACCCCTTTTTTCCTACGAGTCTCCTCGCTAATTTAATATTTTGTACAATCGGTAAAGTTTATATTTATCATGAAAATATTATTTTTTTGACATAAAATAAAAAATATATATAATATTTTTTTTATAGATTAAATCGTGTCATTTCACAAAAAGTTTTTTCTTATATTATATGAAAACAAGGCGGTGTAAGACAAATATACAAATATATATATAATAATCTCTCGAGGATACCTGTACGACTATTATTCAATTAATTATTGTGATAATGTGGGAATCGGTCAAATTGTAATCTTTTTAAGAGATAAGAATAAATCCATGTTGTTTGTCTTTTGTTTTGCAACAATTCCATGGACTAGATTGTTGGAATCCACAACCAAACAAGCACAGATAAATGTGAATGTCAAGAATGGTTCAAATTGGAGAATCTTTATTTGTTTTGCCCCTAAAGATTTCTTTAAACTTATCTTAGATTAATATTATTAAATTTTTATGAAGGTTTATTTAAATTACAGTGAAACCAAAATTTCAACAACAATATAAACTATTCGAATAGAAAAAGAATACTTTTCTTGGACCTTCGGTGGTCAAAAATATTATTAATAAACAAAGGTAAATTGACATTTTAGTTGAAATAAGTGTCATTGATTTTGCATAAATTCAAGATATTGTAATGTTTATCCAAAATTCTTTGACAAACAATCCCTTTCACAAACAAAATAATGGAGCAAGAATCTTGAAGACAAGATATGATGAAAGGGGCCTACTTTGATCAACATGGCCAAAAAATGTTAGGTGAAAGTTTTTTTTGTATGAAAATAGATACCAATTAAATTTAGCTTTTCATTATGCTCGAGGGTTCTTTATTGACTTCTTGCCATTTTTTTATTAAAATTATTGATTTTTGTTAATTATCTTATTTTATTTGTGAATTAGGGGAATCTATTCTATGCAAAAGAATTCTTTAATGTAAGAGATAATTGTTTAGTTGGGAAGACTTGTTCCATCGAAGATCACTACCTTATCCTTATTTCACATGATACTTCAAAGTGTCTTCATACTATTGGCGGAGGAGGATGCCACCCAAAAAGCATAATAATAAAAATTAAGTATTCTTTTTAAAATAATATATATTGTGATGATAGAACCACATATTTAATGTGATAAAACTCTTGTGAAAAAGTAAAAATTTACGATAAAAAGTAAAAATCTCAAACTCTTAAAATTATCACACTACACACTTTATAATATTTTTCTCTCAACTCAATTGTGATTTTTTTCACAAATAAGATATCTATTTATAGAAATTTTTTACAAATAATCCAAAAATAAAATACATCATTACCTACATCATCACACACTAATTTTCAATATTCAACACCTAATTTTACCTAATTTTCAACATTCAAAATTCACATTTTCAACACAAATATTTTTCACATTTTTAAATAATTTTTCAACACTCCCCCTTGTAATGATGATCATAATGATTGTATACATTACGTGTTTTTATACTGCCTCGTTAAAAACCTTACTAGGAAAAACCCATTGGGATAAAAACCATAGTAAGGGAAAAAGAGTGCAGTCACGTAAACTCCCCCTCATGTTGACACGAACAATTCTTCACAAATTTCGTAGATTGCGCATCCCAATATTATATATGTGCTTTCTGAATATTGTCGTAGGAAGTGCCTTTGTGAAGAGATCTGATGAGTTTTCACTTGATTGAATGTGACGAACATCAATACATTTATTCTTCTCAAGCTCCTTGGTGAATGCGAAGAACTTAGGAGGAATATGTTTAGTTCTGTCGCTTTTTATGTATCCTTCTTTCATTTGAGCAACACATGCAGCATTATCTTCATATAGTATCACAGGCTTCTCGTCGAATGATAATCCGCATGAGATTTGGATATGTTGAGTCATTGATTTTAACCACACACATTCACGGCTTGCTTCATGTAGTGCAATAATCTCGGCATGATTTGATGAAGTTGTTACAAGTGTTTGTTTCTGTGAACGCCAAGAAATTGCAGTGCCTCCACGAGTAAATACATATCCAGTTTGAGAACGTGCTTTGTGTGGATCAGATAAGTATCCAGCATCGGCATAACCAATTATACTTGGATTAGCATCTTTTGAATACAAAAGTCCCAAGTCTGTCGTTCCTCGTAGATAACGGAATATATGTTTAATTCCGTTCCAATGTCTCTTTGTTGGATATGTGCTAAATCTTGCCAATAAATTTACGGCAAAAGATATATCAGGCCTTGTACAATTTGTAAGATACATAAGGGCACCGATAGCACTTAGATATGGTACTTCTGGACCAAGAATATCTTCATCATCTTCACATGGACGGAATGGATCCTTTTCTATGTTTAATGATCTAACAACCATTGGAGTACTTAAAGGATTTGATTTGTCCATATTAAAACGTTTAAGGATCTTTTCTGTATAATTTGTCTGGTGAACAAATATTCCACATTCTTTTTGTTCAATTTGTAAACCCAGACAATACTTGGTTTTTCCAAGATCCTTCATTTCAAATTCTTCTTTCAAGTATGACACAACTTCTTGAATTTCCTTATTTGTTCCAATGATGTTTAAATCATCAACATATACAGCAATAATTACGCATCCGGATGTTGTTTTCTTAATGAAAACACAAGGGCATATTGAATTATTTACATATCCCTTTTTCATCAAGTGATCACTTAGCCTATTATACCACATTCTGCCGGATTGCTTCAACCCATATAATGATCTTAGTAATTTCACAGAATAACATTCTCTGGGTTTTGAACTTTGTGCTTCAGGCATCTTAAATCCTTCAGGGATTTTCATATATATATTACTATCAAGTGATCCATATAAGTAGGCTGTAACAACATCCATAAGACGCATTTCTAAATTTTCAGATACTGCCAAGCTAATCAAATACCGAAACGTAATTGCATCCATCACAGGAGAATACGTTTCTTCATAATCAATTCCAGGCCTTTGAGAAAAACCTTGTGCAACAAGTCGAGCTTTATATCTTACTATTTCATTTTTCTCATTTCGCTTTCGAATAAAAACCCATTTGTATCCAACAGGTTTTACACCTTCAGGTGTAAGGACTATAGGTCCAAAAACATTACGTTTATTTAGCGAATCCAATTCAACCTGGATGGCATCTTTCCATTTTATCCAATCCTGCCGATTTTTACATTCACCAAAAGATTTTGGTTCATGATCTTCATTATCATTTATGATGTCGATTGCCACATTATAAGAAAATATATCATCAATTTCTTCTATATCTTTTCGGTTCCATATTTTTCCAGTATTAATATAATTGATAGAGATTTCATGATTCTCGTCAGTTTGTGGTTCTGACAAAACATTTTCATCATCATGTGTTTCTTCAGGAACATCATTCTCTATTTTGTGATCATTATGTGTTTCTTCAGGAACATCATTCTCTATTTTGTGATCATTGTGTTTCTCTATGAATTTTCTTTTTCGAGGATTTTTATCCTTGGAACCAACTGGCCTTCCACGCTTCAGGCGTTTAATGACATCATGACTATCTTCAATTTGTTTCTTCGGAATTTCAATTCGAGCAGGGGCATTTGCAGCATGTATATATGATTTAGTTACCCCTTTTGTGTCTGCAAATGCATCTGGTATTTGATTTGCTATTCTTTGCAAGTGCACAATTTGCTGTACATCTTTTTCACATTGTTTTGTTCTTGGATCCAGATGTAACAATGATGATACATACCATGTAATTTCTTTTTCGGTATGTTTCTGTTCTCCCCCTAACATTGGGAAGATTTCCTCATTAAAATGACAATCAGCAAAACGTGCTGTGAACACGTCGCCTGTCTGTGGTTCAAGATATCGAATGATCGATGGACTATCATAACCAATATAAATTCCAATCTTTCTTTGAGGTCCCATTTTCTTTCGTTGAGGTGGTGCAATAGGCACATACACCATACATCCAAAAATTCTCAGATGAGAAATGTCTGGTTCTTTACCAAATGCAAGCTGCAATGGGGAGTATTTATGATATGCACTTGGTCTGATGCGAATTAATGAAGCAGCATGTAAAATTGCATGTCCCCATATAGAAATAGGGAGCTTTGTTTTCATAATCATTGGTCTAGCAATCATTTGCAGACGTTTAATCAATGATTCAGCCAATCCATTTTGAGTATGTACATGAGCAACAGGATGCTCAACAATGATTCCCATAGACATACAATAATCATTGAAAGTCTGGGAAGTAAATTCACCAGCATTATCAAGTCTAATTTTCTTGATTGTATAATCGGGAAATTGATTCCTCAATTTTATTATTTGAGCAAGTAATCTTGCAAATGCAACATTTCGAGTTGACAATAAACATACATGTGACCATCTGCTGGAGGCATCAATCAATACCATAAAGTATCTGAATGGTCCACATGGTGGATGGATTGGTCCACAAATATCACCCTGAATACGTTCAAGAAACATTGGTGATTCAGTTTGGATTTTGGCTGGTGATGGTCTTATAATAAGTTTTCCAAGAGAACATGCTTTACATTGAAACTTATTATTCTGAAAGATCTTCTGGTCTTTCAATGGATGACCATGTGTATTTTCTATAATTCTTCGCATCATTGTTGAACCAGGATGTCCTAATCGATCATGCCAATTGGTTAATATTGAAGAATTATCAATTACCATGTTTGATTCAATGGGACGTATATGTGTATAATGCAATCCAGTAGGGAGCATTGGTAGTTTTTCAATCACATATTTCTTTCCTGATTTATATGTGGTAAGACACATATATTTCTCATTCCCTTCATTCATTGTTTGAGTATCATACCCATGGGAATATATATCATTAAAACTCAACAAATTTCTTTTCGATTGTGGTGAATATAAAGCATCATTGATCAAAAATTTTGTACCATTAGGTAACAAAAATTGTGCTTTACCACATCCTTTAATCAAGTCTACAGGACCTGATATTGTATTCACCGTTGTTTTTGTTGGTTTTAGTTCCAAGAAATATCTTTTATCTCGGAGGATAGTGTGCGTTGTACCACTATCAGGTATGCAAACTTCAGCTTGGTTCGTAGCATTTTCCATATTTGAACTTCAAAAAAATATGCAATGAAATAAAATTATTGACAATAAAATACAATACAATATAACACACTATAAAACATTATCATACGAATACATAAAAAATAAAATATTTTACATATTTATTCCACCATCAAATTGATCATTATCTGAGAAATCAATCAGAAAATCTCCAGCATCAAAATGAGTTGAACCACTCAAAGGTTCACTGTGTTCAGTAAAGTTGGTCTCCTTTTCTTTCCCCTTTATTGATTCTTTATAAAGTTTACAAAGGTGCTCAGGGGCTCGACAAATACGGGACCAATGTCCTGGAGTACCACATCTGAAACAAGAACTTTCAAATCTTTTTGAGTGATTCTCATTAACACTCATATTCTCTTGATGCCTTTTCGGTGGGTGGTTTGGGACGTTCTTTTGAGATGAGTTATAGAAATAACTATCTCGATTATTTTCAAAACCACGGCCGCGTCCACGACCACGACCACTTCCACGTCCACGTCCACGTCCACGACCACGACCACGACCTCGATTTTGTCCTCGACCAAAATCTTGTCTGTAACTTTGATTTTGGTTTCCAGGTTTAAATTCATTTTTGCTTACAGCATTTACTTCTGGAAATGCTGTTGATCCAGTGGGTCGGGACTGATGATTTCTCATTAATAGCTCGTTGTTCTTTTCCGCCACAAGAAGACAGGCGATGAGTTCAGAATATCTCGCAAATCCACGCACTCTATATTGTTGCTGTAGTGTTATATTTGATGCGTGAAACGTGGAAAATGTTTTTTCAAGCATTTCCGATTCTGTAACCTCATGTCCACAAAATTTTAACTGCGAGATTATTCTATACATCGCTGAATTGTAATCACTGACTTTTTTAAAGTCTTGGAATCTTAACATATTCCATTCATCACGGGCGGTCGGAAGTATAACTTCCCTTATATGTTCAAATCTCTCTTTTAATCCTTTCCACAGAGCCATGGGATCTTTTTCGATGAGATATTCACATTTTAAACCTTCATCAAGGTGTCGTCGTAAAAATATTATAGCTTTTGCTTTTTCTTGTGATGAAGATATACCATTTTCTTTAATGGTCTCGCTTAGACCCAATGACTCAAGATGCATTTCTACATCAAGAGTCCATGGCATATAGTTTTTCCCAGTAATATCAAGAGCGATGAATTCGAGCTTTGCCAAGTTTGCCATGGTGGTACTAAAAATTACGATGCATTTTATTAGTTAATGAATATTGCAATACAAAGTAATGGATAAACAACAAGTACAAGTATTCGTAAAAATAAAGAAAACACACGAGGAGGATATTCTCCGATAAATACAAGACTGGTGAGTATGATAACCAAAATAATTAAAAATAACCTCGTGAAAGCCATCTTCTTTTTTTCTTCGAAAATTTGATGAAGAATAATTTTTAGAGAAGAAGAGAAAGTTGGAGTGATTGAATGTATTTGTGAGATTGTATTTATAGAGCAAAAACTAGCCGTTTTGTTACCGTTTATTACCGTTGGTGTATAAGAAAATAAATGTATGTATTTGTATAATTTTATGGTAATAATATGGTGTATATAATATTAGTCATATTTAAATAATTATGTATATCATATCACATTATTATAATTAGGTGTCATAAGTTATTTTGTTTAAAAACCTTATAGGCTTTTATACTTGTCGTATCCCTTACCGGGAGTGTGTGATGTCGTCTTAACATCCTCCCAGAATTTATAACAAGTTTTTGAAAAAATTATTTTTATTATTTCTAATAATAGCATTATATTATATATTAAATATATAAACAATAAATAAATAACAGTAAAATAAATATTATTACTTTTGTTACCTTTTTCTTCTGTTCGGAGCTTGGAAAAATATGGAGGACTTTTAGAGCTTCGTGCTGATAACGTGTTGTGAAAAAGTAAAAATTTATGGTAAAAAGTAAAAATCTCAAACTCTTAAAATTATCACACTACACACTTTATAATATTTTTCTCTCAACTCAATTGTGATTTTTTTCACAAATGAGATATCTATTTATAGAAAATTTTTACAAATAATCCAAAAATAAAATACATCATTACCTATATCATCACACACTAATTTTCAATATTCAACACCTAATTTTACCTAATTTTCAACATTCAACATTCACATTTTCAACACAAATATTTTTCACATTTTTAAATAATTTTTCAACAAAAACAAAGCTTTTTAATTTTACTTGATATTTAAGTAAATGTTATCCGTAATATTGCAGGTAACTAATTCACAAGCTGAATCGTGTATTGAGAAACATAAAAATTATTGTGATATACGATATCATGTGTCAATTTTGTTATACAAATATTTTATTTGAACCACCCATAAAAAAATATTACTTTTTATTATAAATATGAACATGTTTGACATCTCTCACGAATAAAGATATGTGTGACTGTTAGACATACTTGACAACACAAATAACATATGTTTGGAGTTACAACATGGATGTAAATGAATTAACTGTGTCGGATGATATTTTTGTTGGCATATTTTTTGTCATTTAGTTTTTCAAGAAAATTAAAAAATATTGGTTTGAAATATTGAATATATGGAGATAATTGAAAAATATGTTTGTTTGAATATGTTTTGACATATAATGAAGATATTGGATGATATTATTTTGAAGATATGATGCAAGATTTGAAAAGATTGTGTCTATCTAGGATACGATGAAATGGTCTATGTATTAAAGTTTTCATTCATTTTGAAGATTGCATAGCGTGACTATATGTAGTCAAAGGATATCATGAGCTTTTATTGTCAAATATTTCCAAGAGAATTTTGTGAAGCAAAATTACTATTGTCCATTTTGTATCGCAACAAGCTGTGCAACAAGGTTCAACCAGTTTCATCTTGGTAATTATGATTTTGAGATTCCAATTTGCTAGTGGTACACACACTCAAAGACCGATGATTCATTCTTCGGAATATGAAGATGATGTTATCGGAAGAGAACAATCCGCAATTTCGAAGAAAGTTCGAGTTGGCGGATATTGAAGACGAGTGTGCTGCTTGCCACTTAAAATATATTGAATGTGTTCATCGCAGAGACGTCATTAGAAAGAATGTAGTCTTTTATTTGAATAACTCCTTGCATTATTGTAATTGCTTACATTTTATTGGATTTGCTTGATAAAATAGAGTGATTCTGTGGATGTAGGTCAGTTGGACCGAACAACGTTAAAATCATCTGATCTTATTTTTGCTTTCATTCTATTTTTCTTAATTGGGTCAATCATGAAACCAAGAAAAATAATAGGAAATCGAATCAACAACTTGGTTTGTGAGTGTTTAGAATCTGCTTAACAAATATTCAATCCATACTCAAAATTATCACGTTCCAGTCAATTTAGAATTTTTTCCGAATTGAACTTGAACTTTAAATTCTCCTTTTCACATTCAGCTCAGTTTGATTAATTAAGTCATGTAAGTCACACAATGACTTTGTCTTTACTACTATGTTTGTATTGTTCTAAATGTAATATATATTGTACCAAATAATTTTAGTCAGATTTGATTAAAAATTACTTCCAATATAGTCTATAAGTTTCTTCCAAATTACAAAATTTGGTGTTATTTTTAAGTCGGGAACAAATTGAGATTTCTTCCCTTGCCAAAACGTCCGACACCAAAACCATGGGCTTAATTATGAAAAAGACGGAAGCCCAATAAAATTTTTTTAATGAACTAGGCCCAAAAGGCCCACCTCAAATATTACCTCTAGATGGCAACTGCCACGTGTGTAACCTAGTATTCTCCGAAACATATTTGGTCAAACCCACAAATACCGTCAATTATATGTAAGAGGGAAATAACTAATAAGCCATTAAACAATCTTCATTCTTCCCGTTGAATTCAATCACTCACTCACTAAAATTCAGGAGAAAACAACAATTTCTCTTCATTTCTTCATTGCCAAACAATGGTGAAAATCAATACACGCAAGCCACCCGTTCGACGTACTGCTTTAATAATCCCACCACTGCAAACAATTCGTCACATTCAATGATACGAAAACTGATTCAAGGAATCATTTCACAACCCTTTTGTTTTCTTCAAAATCAAAAGGAGAATAAAGAAGAATGGCGCAGCTGGTGATGAAGAAAGGTACTGATATTGGGGACGATATTAAAGTTTTTGATGATGCGTTTGAGGATGAGAAGAAGGTGGAGGGAATGATCAGTGGCGGCACGTTCAGATTCAACGCGGCGGCGCCGGAGTTCGTGCCGAGGTCTCAGGTGCCGGAGGTGTCCATGATGGGGTATTACATCCCTTGTTTGCCATATATTGATGGGAATAGTACTGGTGGGAGTTGGATTTACGTTGCTGCGGGTCAAGAAGCCTGTAATATGCCTATGGTTTCCGATCAGAAGCCCAATGTCAAGGCGGCAGCCGCCGCTGGAGCTCTGCCCCGACACTGTGAAAAGGAAAACCCCATTTCTAACGAGCTTAAGCAGAAGATTATCAAACAAGTATACTTCTTGTTTTATTTTTCTTCTCTTTTATGTCATTTAAAAATTTGATATCTCGTGAATTGAAATGAAATATATATTATGCCTGATTGAGAAGTACATGTTTTTTTGGGTAGGATAGTTGTTAAGAATCAATAATTAATCTTTATACATTTACTCACAAAGTAATGATACTTCATTTCCTCAGATAAGAATGCTTCAGAATAAAAATATTTACATCATAAAAGTGACAATATATGTTGTATTATATCAGGTGGAATATCAATTTAGCGATATGAGCTTGCTAGCCAATGAATCCTTTTTGAAACATGTCAATAAAGATCCCGAAGGCTTCGGTGAGGATTTATTTTGTATTATGTTCGACGGGTTTACGACATTGTTTGAGTTTCAACGTGTTAACGTCTGATAAATAAATGTTTTGCATCTTCCAACAGTTCCAATGAACATCATTTCATCCACAAAGAAACTCAAATCCTTGAATGTCATCCACCAAATCATGGCAGAAGCTCTGCGGTCCTCTTCGAAACTGGTTAGTCTTCTAATCATAATATGAAATAACACATTGTTTTTATATATATACATATATATATATAGCAGCATAACCGTGTTGTTTGGTAACTAGATTGTAAGCCATGATGGTAAGAAGGTGAAACGAAAACATCCCTTTACTGAGAAAGAGAAAGAGGAGCTGCAGGTATACATATGTAACCACATATTTTTGTTGTACGATAAGTGATGAATGTTTAAAAGTTGTCGAGATTTTCCTACAAATAGGTGTTAGTTTGATCATTATCTTATCATGCAGTTACGCACGGTTATAGCAGAAAATCTACCTGATGATCACTCGCATCAGAACATCGAGAAAATTTTCAACGTGGTTGGAAGGTACTATAAAGATCAATATCGTGCATCTTGCTCATTTATTCTACTTTTCTTGTCAATTTAGCGGATGAAAGTAATCACATATTCATGTGATGTTTGCAGTATCAAAGCAATTCGAATATGCCAACCACAGGATCCAAACACTTCACGTTCTTCCAAAGGCGATTTAGTCATCAGCAACAAGGTAAAAAAAGGTGGACTCGAGTCATTGAATGTAATATATAATTTTTTTCATTCGAGAAGAGCACTGTCTGTTCTCACGTTGGATCCGCCCATGATCGATCATTAAAATGAATCGCCACGAATAAGATGTTTTCTTGTCATTATGCTAATCGGATTTACTACTTTCTTTGCAGCTCCATGCGTTAGTAGAGTATGAGAACCATCGAACAGCAGAAAAAGCAGTATGTTCTAACCTTTTGACCTTCAAATTTATCACTGTGATGCTTATTATATATTTTTTTTGCTAATGATAATCTCCCTCTTTCACCAGGCTGAGAAATTGAATGATGAAAGAAACTGGAGAGAAGGCATGCGTGTGAGGGTGATGATGAGACGTTCGGTACTATGTTCATAAAGTTTATTTTTTGGGGGAAAAACGTCCATTTTTGTTCATAAATCACAAGTTTGTATTGGAGAAGATGAATTCTGTTGAACTACATCCTGCAGCCAAAATCTGTGCTGAAGAACAGAAAATCAGAGTTCGAAGGCTATATAGACCATGACGAAGGGTCGATTTCTCACGACGAAGATTCATCCTCTCGGGCAAATGTTTCAGAATCATTCGAGGTTGATACTAAACTCCTTACTAGCTATAAATGGTATTCCTATTTGTTATATATAAAGTAGAATCTGAACGCTACAAATCTTCTGCTATATCATGCAACTTGATATTTGTCACACATGATCACTAAGATAATATATCATTATATATAATATCTTTTTTATATGATAATGTAATAAGTTACTGAGTGATAATTCTCAAAAAACTTGGTGTAGGCTGAGGAAAGTTCAGCCGGATCGAAGAAAACGTGGGCTAAAAACCGAGTAAAAACTAAGCCAGTTCGCAATCAACTTCAAACTGCGCGAAGCCTGCCTACGACAAGTTCAAGCCCGAGCTGCTCGTTTTTGGGCGAAATATCTGCCAGACAGAACACGAAAGGGCCAAGAATGCCGGATGGAACAAGGGGTTTCACTATGGGGAGGGGAAAGCCACTTACTATCCCTGTCCATTCAAGTTGAACGAGTGTATATACAATATAATTGTCCAAGAAAAGACACAGTGTTTCCACATAATTATTTTTGGTTGTTGTTTGTGTTAGGTTTGATTATTTAATAGGGTGGGGCCCACGTATTAAA
>NC_133315.1:19198721-19239488 GCF_012295235.1 Primulina huaijiensis
TCATGATTTTCTCCTATTGCTTTAATGATCTCCAGAAATATTTTTCTGCTGGTAAGTCTTTATTTCTTTTGATATTCAAGTCCTCTTATTTTTACTCGATTTTTTCCAGAAAGCCAAGCGCAGCTATCAGAAGGACTTGGCATCTTTTCAGGAGGCAAGGGATTCTAATGCAAATGCCCTGCTTGCTGAGGACAATAATAAAGGAACTGGGGGAGGTTCCTCTATATCTGAAGGTTGTAAAGTTTAGCGTCTTTTCAATTATAAAATGAATTAATGGTCATCCAGTGTTCACTGGCAATGGTAGATTTATCTATCCTTTTGAATATGTTGTATCCAATTAATGGCCTTAGGTTTCCCTTTGAATTTTGTAAGTGTGTGATTTACGAACCTTCTATTCATGAAGTTCACCGAAGCATTACGTTTCAGGCACATGAGTATGACAAGATTTTGTTGTAGAATGCGGTTAAATTAAGCTCCTTGAGTTCTATCATATCGGTGTTAGTTCATAACTGAGTTTGTGTATATTTTCCCTTGGTTGTATTACCATTTTACTTAAACAAACAATGTCTCCGTACTAACCTTTTTTTAATTATGTGTAAATAACAGATTGGGAGTACGAAAGTTCATCAGGCTATTATTACAATCAAAGGACTAATTGCTATTATGATCCAAACTCTGGCTTTTTTTATACAGATTCTATAGGTATAGACATTCGGTTTTTTCTTTAATAATTCAAACCTCCACCTCCCCCTACCCTAAAAAAGAGATCCTTCTTTGTTCATGCTTTTCTCATGGTGAGTCAATGTTGTAGGTAAGTGGGTGACAAGAGAGGAGGCCCTTGCTGCATCTCAAGAATCATCAGAATATATCGGGAAGAAATCTATAATGGGGAAACCACCATTAGCAACAGTTAATAAACCGACCACTGAGTCTAAGAGTGCTTCAATCGCTCAGACAGCACCTCCACCTGGGCGTGTTGTCTCCACACCACTCAATCCAATGCGATCTATTAAGGGTGCTCCTTCGTCTGTCACCGTTAGTAAGAGAAAAAGGGCAGCTGAAAAGCCTCAAGCTGTATCTGAAGAGGAAGCAGCTGCCATGAAGGCTAGGGAAGCTGCAAGGAAGAGAGTCGAAAAAAGAGAAAAACCATTGCTCGGACTTTATAAGCGCTAGTATGAGTGTTGCAGTAGATGTGTCAAGTTTGATAAAAGAGGTACATGTCATTAGAATCCTCAAGTAAACTACTACACATTAAAGAGCCAAAACTTGATAGTTGTCGCTGTTTATGTTTTCCCTGATTGTACTTAATTCCGTGATCATATATTTCTTTTTATGGCAACTTTCTGAAATACTATTTTTTGTTATTTCACGTACAATGATCCTTATTAGTATTTTTTAAAAAAATGCAGGAATTCTGAATCAGTCCATGACCAACACACAAAGGCACTATGATGCATATATGTTTTCTCAGGCTTTCAAGATGCGCGAAATAACTTGCTTAAAAAAGGTGATCACAACTTATGGTGATCAAATGTGAATCCTCGTGAGGTATCTACCATTGTTTTCTAAGCAGATGGATTGGTACTTCAAGATCGTAGCCTTAGTTTTGATGTATGGAAAGCAATCCATCGATTTGGCTGATACTGCTAGTCTCAGCCAGTAAACCAGACGTTGGCATTTGGTTTTGTATCACTTATAGACAGCCTTCACATTTGTTTATAGGTTTTCAACTCTTCTTCTCCCGTTTGGTAGTGTAATAGTTTGCATGCGGTATTCTATTCTTGAGATGCTTACTTGACTCCATCGTTGCGCTTGAACTTGACTATGCTTGGAAGTTGGAACTCGTTATGCCTCCTCTTCCCAGTCCACCACGGCCAACTTAGCCGGTGGCAAGCAGACTCTGTCTCTTTCATCAGATGAAAATATTATATTTCGTTGGCATTATTGTCAGATATTATAAGTTTCACATGGGAAATGTTTTAAATTACCTAGTCCTATTAAATTCTTAAGTTGCTTAAAGCCTTAAACTGTGAAGTGTCCATGTTTGATAAAACTTTTTTTAAAATCTCTGTCGAGCTCCAACTTGTGTGGGGACATCTTGTTGAATTGACCATTCAAACAAATCGGCCCAAGGTTTGATTTTCTTGTTTGTAGAATCTCTTGGTAGAAGGTCAGTGTTCACACCATCTTTCGAATCAAATACATTTAGTACCATTGCTTTTGTCAGCCGCTTATTACTTCTCTGAGGAGACCCGTCCCGCTTCGACCGGCATGGTCCCATCTACATTTTTTCCGGACTCGTAAGTCGTAACCAACCTACGGGTAAGAAGCGAGGGTCATAAAAAAATTAAACATGCATTTATAATTTTTTTTTCTGTAATATTGAGTTATGATGCGTCACCTTTATATTTTTTATCTGTTGCTAATCATCGGGCACCGATACATTGGTCATATTTCAAACTGTATTCAATAATTTGATAAAGTTCACGTTTTTTTTGTTAAACTAGTGAAAAATCATTGCACTTGGACAACTTTTACATTGCGGGAAGTGAATATAAAAATTTGTTCACACGACCATATGTGTAATTTTTCATGTGATGCAATATATGAGCACGCGAAAATACATATGATCTCCTTATGGTTTCTAGATTGAGGGTTGAGGCAATATCGGTTACTAGCATCGAAGTTCCCTGAATTTAATGTTATCATGTATTATTTCGCGAGACTGACTGAACCGTGAAGGAGGTCATTGTCATAATTGTCATGGCTTCGTGTTCAATGGTCACCGGAGTAGTTGTATTTTTTTATATATATTTTTCAAGTCTGACCTGGTAGACGAAAGAGGGGTCAAATTTATATTTTCGAGAAGTAAACTCTAAAATTTTGTTTATTTTCTCATTTGGTATTTTTGTAAAGAAGATCTAGCTTGTCTCTAATCTTTCGTCCAATCTTTTCATAACTGGTTTGACTGTAAAAACTATCCATAATTGATATTTTTTAAAAAAATTTAAAATAGGTGAACCAATCGAAACCGGTTTTTGAATAATTCTGACTGATTTGACCGTAAAAATTGTTTATAAGATTGTTTCATACCATACTTATTACCGATTTTTGGTCAAATTGATCTATTATTACCGATTTTTGGTCAAATTGATCTAATCGGCCGTTTTAAAAAGAACGTTTTCACCAACCGCGGGAAAAGGAGGCAAACCACTGGTGGTGACATTCATTGAATTTTTTTTTATTTCTTTAATGAATTACGAGTAGAATGAAGTATTAACCTTTCGATAAAGATAATTAAGCACCGTTGCTGGCTCCACTTTTTGCCTGCAAGAGGAACTTTAGCATGATCATACCATGATCCTAACCTATATTTTTTCACAAGGCCACTCAATTAGTTCATGTGCTCTAACTTACAAATACTAAGATCGATTCTCGTGTGGAGCATATTCTTTAATGAATTATTGTAGGAGTATGCTATGATATATGTGTTTGTTGTCTTGAGCTCAATCCTATTCGTACACATCCTTCCATTTAACTTTCCGGTGTATAAAAATATTACCACAATCGTAAACGTTTGGGAAAAAATTATGCGATATTTGACAATTGTAGGTTAATAAGCTTGTTGGAATAATTCAAAAGTTTAGGTACGTTCATTAACTTTCACACTTTTCATTATATATTATAATTATTAAAATGCATCCACTATGATCATATCCAAATAAACTTTAAAAACATAAAATCTTGTATGATTTGATACATTCAATACAAAAGGGAGATTATACACGATACAAACATCTTCCCTTAACTGTAATATTTTCGAACATTTTATCTTCGTCATATTTCACTATCAAACTAAACGAAGCGTGCAATCGCATCATTTATAAAAGTTTCATACTTAATAATTATCAAAAGAGGAAACGCCATAAGCTTTAGCAAATGATCGAGATTACGCATATGAACTCTGTGTATAGCAAAATCCATGAACTTTCAGAAACATACAAAACAAGAAATGGCAGAAAACGTGAAACCAAATCAAACAAAAGTCACAAAACCGCAGTGCTACTACATGACAATTATTAATATTTTCAGTTCAAGATTACAGGTTGTGATGAATTTCAGGAACAGTTTGATGAAATCCCAAGCAACCCAATATCTTTTGTCTGTGCGGTAACAAACTCCTCCTCTTCTTCATTTCCTCGAACACGGTCCTTTTTACGCTGTAATGAAATTCATGAGCTGAGATCGGCGGCACTGATCTTCTGCTGCTCGATTCTGATTCACAACTTGCAGTTGAACTGAAACTTGATTCTGTGAATTCATCTTGATCATGGGTTTTCTTCAAGAACGAATTTTTCTTCTTCATCGACTGATCGTGATCTGTTGCCCAGCTTTCTGATGCACTTCTGAACAGCAACAAGTCCTTGATTTTCCATTTTTTATGCCAGAGTGAAGAGAAAGACGAAGCAGAAGAGAGTGAAGCATTGGGAGAGTTAGCAGAACGATGATTCTTAGCTGGTTCTTGTTTGGATAACAGATCAGAAACTCGAAACGGGGATAGAGATCTTGTCCCTTTGTGCGTGGAACCTGTGGGGTAATTTTCTCGAATGCTTGATTTTCGCGCCTCTTCCAAGGCTGCAGCAAACGGGTCGAAATCTTTCTTCCTGTGGCGCGGGGAGAATGCTTCAACGATCATTTTCGTAGGGGAACGAGGTGAATTCGAAGAACACGATGTCTTGTTCTGGTTGTGCTGGAACCCAGGCGGCGGCTTTAATGGTCTGATCTTTCCTCCATCAAAAAGCTCGTCAGCCGATAAAGAACACCTCCCGAAATTTCCACTGGAATAGAACTCAAAATCTGTAACTTCCTCAGTGCTGCTGAAGTATTCTTCCTTAGGAGTTCCAGGCTTTTCTTCCCAGTAGAACGGAACAGCCGACGACGGAGAGCATTTGTCTTCGCCGTGGAAATCCTGGCCGCAGTATGCGAAGAGCCGTATGGGGCTGCTGGGTGCGCTGTAGAAGAAGGTGGTACTGAGGCTCCGTGGGCTCGAAGGGGCGCTGTTGTAGAATGAAACGCAAGGAGTGTCGAAGTTGAAGGGTACAGTTAGAGATGGAGAAATTACTTCCATTTTTTTGGTGTTCTGTTTCAGAGGTAAAGTGGGATATATAATGGCTTGCAGGGGAAAGTAGTGAGAAAGGAGACACTGCAAATTGATTATTATTTTTTTTAAAAAAAAAAATGGAAATTGAATTTAATAAAATATTTACAATTTAATAAAATAATTACATCAAGAATGTGCATAATATTTGTTTCAAGTCAAAATGGTAGCATGACGTAAGGTTTAATTATATATATTTGTATGTTTTGCGAAAATATTTTAAAGAAATAATTTTTTGATTGAATAAACTTGTGGAAGAAAAAAATAAATAGTAAAAATTATTTTTTTGAAGGATTCATTTTTATTTAGGCTAGGATTTTTTTGGTCCACGAATATTGTTTCATTATTTGATATTTGTGTGATAATGATTAGGAAAATGTATTTTGAAAATTTTAAAAAATATTTATTAGATTATAATATAAAATTATACTATAATAATAGAGTCTACGTAGAAAATGTGGGGCACAATAAAATACATATAATAATTTGAGTAGGTCTCTTGTAAAACGGTCTCACAAATATTTATTTGTAAGATGAGTCAACCCTATCGATATTCACAATAAAAAGTAATACTTTTAGCATAAAAAATAATATTTTTTGATGGATGACCCAAATAAGATATTTGTCTCACAAAACACGACCCGTAAGACCGTCTCATACAAGTTTTTGCCTAATAATTTTTCAATACAATCCTAAAATTATATTATTCTGAAAATATAAAAATTTGCACCTAATTTGTTTGCACAACTCACTCGTTTACCTATTTCCTCTAATAATACGGAGCAATAATGAAATGATGATGCGGTTGCCACTATTTTTCTATGGTTCAAAATATAATTTATATCATGTTAATAATTTTTTTTCCTTAGTTTTTATATCTATTACTTTTTTATGTTCTATATGACATTAATATATTAATATCCTAAATATTATAATGGTAATATTCTTTAAATTTAGTGAATACTATTTTATTATATTTGTTTCCCTAGGGTATTATTTTTTTAATTTAATTTATGTTAATACCACTATATATTATAAAATATAACGGATTAATCACTTGTTCAAATATTTAATTAGATTGTCACTTATTGTTAATGTTAATATAACGGCTTAATCCCTCGTATGGGTTTGACAGTGTTAACATATTTTTTCCAAGCTCGTCATACATTATTTGTCTAATACGATTTATTTGACTAATATGATTTTCGAACTACTGTGTTAGACCAATGATTTACCCAATTCATATCAAATAATAGGTTGCACTGTCATAATTTTTTTTATTAGACTATATACTGTATTCGGTGATATTACATTCCTCTATACAATATAAAACGTATAGTTTAATTCCTATATAAGTCAATCATATATCATATTTACAAAAATAAGTAATACTTTTGACATAAAACGTAATATTTTTTTTTATGAATAACTCAAATAAGATATTTATCTTATAACATTGATTCATAAATTCGTTTCAGAAAATTTTTTGTGCTTTTATATTATATTAACATATTTCCGTTCAATGCTACGAAACATTTTTTAAAGAAATTAAATTGGAAAAAATTTAAAAATCGTTGGGGTGAATTGTAAATCTCCAATTGTGGTCAGCCTTGTACAGCTAGTTACAAAAATATCATATGATAAGGTATCGTTTGGTTTGTTTGATTAAGTGGATTTATTTTTTTTAAACCCACCTAATCACTCGTTTGATACGTTTTTTATTTAATTAAGTCAATCTTTCATATGAATGATTAGGTTATATTAGGTATGTTAAAATAATATCTTCTCATCCATTAGGATTATTTATCACACTCTTAATCCATCATATTTTTCCAATTTTATCATTCTCCTAAATTCAAACTCAACACCACTTCTTTTTACCGACCACCCACCGGCAACCCTCACCGCCTGCCGCCGCCGGCCGACCACCGCCAGCCGCCGACCCCCCGCCGCCGCCGACCACCGCCTACCACCGTCGCCGCCGCCGACCACCGACCACCGCTTCCGGCAGACCACCGCCGTCGGAGTGGAAGAAAAAAAAATAGGAAAGGACAATTTTGTCCTTTCATCAAAAAATTCAAAATTATACTACACTTAAAAATCTTACCAAACAAAATACTATTTTACACCATATATTACATTTCTACTCTAATCATTTTCTTTATCATTTACATACTAATCATTAATTTATTTTATCTTCTAAATCAAACGCTGTCTAACAAGACAAGATAATTATTAAGACAAGATAATTATTAACGTCTTTCGTTCTTAATTAATAGTTTCATTATTAATCGAGGAAAAATGGAAACAAGAAGCTCACAGAGGTGCTCTGAAGAATTTTCCATCGGTGGCCTACACAATTTGGAAGTTTTGATAAAGGATGTTAGGTGTCCATCGGTCATCTGTACCTTATATAGCTAGTTGATCGACCTGCAAATATCACTAAAATAAAAAACAATACAATATGAAATATTAGAATAAAACGAGCTTCGGCCAAACTGATTCGGCCTCTCAAAATAAACAATAAATCAAGGCGAATAACATAAAGTTTCCCGATCAAAACCCCGGTACTGATAACCAACTTGACCTAAAGCAAATAGCTCCTAAGTACACAGCTCACCATACACACTAGGCAAACTCAACCAATGCAGGAAACGACACTGATCGAGACAACATAAGGAACCAAAGGTAGTTTCCAATCTCACAACACGCAGAAGAAGAATGAAGAGTACACATAATTTCACGCTACTACCTCTGTCCCAATCTCATGACTCCTTAAGCTCCATTTGGTATGTGTGATGGGATAAGTAAATGATTAGTAATTATAATGATTAAAAAATGAGAAATATTGATTAATAGTATGGTTTGATAAATAACATGGTGTTTGGTATGATTTTAAAATGATGGATTAATTTTGTAAATTTTATTGTAATGATCAAAATGCCTCAAGTGCTAATTAAATATATATTCTTAAAAATAATTGGATAGATAATTAAATATTTATAATTATAATTTACATTTATTAAAATTAATTTAAATATATTTATTAGAAATAAATTTGTAAATATGCATTTACTTTAATATTTAAAATATCAATAATATTTTGATGTTCGAAATACCTGTGCTAATTTTTTTTTTATTTTTTCACCTTTTTAAAATTGAATTTAACAAGAAATTTTATTTCTCAAAATAAAACCAATTTTTATTACTGTTTTAACAAATATTTTATCCATCGTTCTTTTCCTTTTCATTAATCATAAATACTGAATCGGTTTTTAACCATCTTTGTTTTTTTCTAAATAATATTATGAATAAAACTAAAAAATATTATTATATTTTAAAATAAAAACAAATTTGTTTTATTGACAAAAAAATATTTGATTTGTTGTTATAAGTGAGAGAAATCTTTTTGTTACTTTTTTTCTCAATAAACAAACATATTTTTCATCATTTTAAGTTTTTATATATGAACTCACTCAATTTCAAGGAAAAAATATATCATCCAATATTAATTATTATACAGTTAAATAGCATTGTTGATTAATATTTTATGAAGAGGTGTATTGATAATAAAACTCCAGTATCATTCCTTATCCCACCAAAAAATAGGTAATAATTGTCCCTCAAATTCGAATAAGTCATATGCATAGTGCGGGCCTCATATGAGCCCATCGGGCTATCCTAAACTGATATACTCGAAAAAAACACTTGATAAATTGTGAAATTTTAATCAATCATATCTAATCACCTAAACCAAACTCACCCTTAGGGAAAACCTCGGTATAAAAAATATAGGACATAAAACCTAGTAGGTTAATGCTTATGGAAATGGGCTTTGGGTTTTTGGACTTGGGTTAGAGTTGGGCCAAACCCAACAAAGGAGATAAATTTATTTTATTATGTAAATTTCTAAAATTACACTGGAATTTTTTTTTCAAAAAAGGTCAAAATATATTGCAGCTGTCGCCTTGTCTGAAGACTGAAGCCATCAAAATGGATGTCGATTTTCCAGAAGAGTAACAAAAACATCGATATCAATTCATGGTCTGCAGCTGTTCGGCGATGAAGACCACCACCACATGGCCCATTTCATTAAATTTTTTAAAATTTTCTTTGCCCTTATGTCTGAAAAGGAGTGCTAATGAAGTTTAGATGAATAATCTGACACAGAAACTATCTAAATTTCGTTCAATTTTTTTTAACAAATCTTCAAATTAACGTGATTTATGAAAAAATATTAATTTTCATAATAAAAATATTACATTTTTTTAGTTAATATGGACCAAGTAAATTGACATATTTAGATCCGTGAGATCATCTAACAGAAGACTTGCAATTGAATGTGATTTTTATATTGATAAAATTGAAAGTAATAATTTAAAAAAACACGCCTTATCATACTTTGTATTTTAGGTTGTCTATGTAAAATTGTTTTGAATTTAGAAATTAATTATATGATGGTGCGTGCATGTAGAATTATATAAATCATTTTCTCTTGATATATTTAAAGATACATATTATATATTATAATTATTTGTTGAAATAATAATATAATTAATTTTAAGAGCTCTATGGAAACTCTCCAAAATTCTACAATGGATTGGTAGTAGCTAAGTTTCCATTTTCATATCTTCGTGTCCTTTAGTTTTGTAGCTGGTTGTATGTCGCAATTCGTTGCTGGACCTATGCAGGAGATATTATATTATATTATCCAATCAGTGTAATTAATTGACATTTCAATTCTGTACAAATTTGACTATATTGTCTGAAAGATTTCTTCTGATCTATATATTTCTCTAGAAAATCTTGCCTGCATGACCTCAAGAGCCCTTCAATCTTGATTCCCCATATCCCCCTCCAATGGCTGCAGCGAACTCAAATGAGATTCTTCATGATTTATCTCCCTTGTTGAGACAATATAAAGATGGCCGAGTTGAAAGATTAATCGGCAGCGGTTTGATTCCACCATCATTCGATCCCGAAACCGGCGTGCAATCCAAAGACGTCGTAATCGCACCAGAAATCAACCTCTCCGCCCGGCTGTACCAGCCGAAGAACGCCTCCCCAGCCGAGAAGCTTCCCATCCTTCTCTATTTTCACGGCGGTGGCTTTGTGCTCGAATCTGCCTTCTCTGAACTGTACCAGAATCACCTGAACCACTTGGTTGCTGAAGCAAACGTTGTTGCAGTGTCTTTGAACTACAGGTTGGCCCCAGAGCACCCTCTCCCGATCGCTTTCGAAGATTCTTGGCTCGCCCTCGAATGGATCGCCACTCAATTCACCGAAGACGGGCCTCATGAAGAATGGATCAAAGAGCACGCAGATGCCAATCGTGTGTACATAGGCGGGGACAGTGCCGGTGGAACCATAGCACACTACGTAGCTTTACGTGCAGGGATTGAGAAGTTGGAAGGCATCACTCTACGTGGGGCATTTCTGAACTGCCCGTTCTTTTGGGGCGAGGTTCCCATGGGAAATGAAGAAACTCATCCCATGTATTCGAAGAGTTTTCTGGATGCACTTTGGAACTACGCCAACCCGAGTAGCACTAAAGGGTGCGACGACCCGTTGATCAATCCGGATACTGATCCAAGAATTGCGAGTTTAGGCTGCAAAAGATTGCTCGTTTACGTTGCAGAGAAGGATGTGTTGAGGATCAGAGGGTTGCATTATAAGGAGGTATTGGAGAAAAATGGTTGGGATGGAGAGATTGAGGTTGTGGATGTTGCAGGAGAGGTTCATGTATTCAGTGTATTTACTCCTGCTAGTGAAAATGGCGTGGCTATGATAAAAAAGGTTTCTTCCTTTATTAATGCTGAATAGTTGTATCATTTCATTTGCAATGGTTAATATTAAGTTATCTTTTGGGAAGAAAATATAAATTATATATATACCTGTTATTATTTTATTTTGTATTTCCGATTTTTCAAAACAAGTGTGTAGTTTGTATTAAAAAAATGTGGAAGGTTTTTAATAAAAGAATAAAGTATAAATAATACTTTCCTACAATGCACAATATTTTTAGTTGTACTCAATATTAAATTCGATTAATGGCACACAAAATAACTCAACTTTAATTCAAATCTCTACTAATTTATACTCCTACGTTCTTTTTGTATTTTGGAGAAAGTTTTTGTAACGTGTTATTTTACTACAAATGGATTTTCGATGTTGAATATTTATGTCCCATCAGACTTGGACATAACTTTATATCTCCGGCTTCACGTGATCCATCAATAATAGAACTTCAAAATCTAATTTTTCTTCTTCACCATGTCTTACTTCAAACCTTGTCAATTCCAGTTCCTCGCAATGTTTTCTGGTAAGAAATCCACTCTCATCTTAGTGCTACTTACCCTGTCATTTGCTGCGAACTCCGCTAATGAAATCCTATACGATGTTTATCCCTTGATAAGAGTATACAGAAATGGTACAATTCAAAGATTCATCGGACACATCCAAGAACCGGGGTTCAATCCAAAGACGTAAGCATTGCGAAAGATCTTAATGTTTCTGCGAGGATTTACCTTCCAAAAAGTGTTGATCCAGGCTACAAAATCTCACTCCTTATATACTACCATGGCGGCGGATTCTTCACTGAATCCGCCTTCTTTCCAACTTACCATTACCACATGAACTCACTTGTCGCGAAAGCTAATATTATCGCCGTGTCGGTAAATTACAGATTAGCCCCCGAGTTCCCTCTCCCCATTGCTTATCGAGATTCATGGCTAGCACTGAAATGGGTATTTCATCACTCCAGTGGGAATGGTGGTGAGCCCTGGCTGACAAAGTATGCCGATTTTGGGCGTGTTTATTTAGGTGGAGACAGTGCAGGTGGCAACATAGCACACCATATGGCAATCCGCGTCGGCACGGAGAAGCCGGATCCTGGTGTAAAAGTTAACGGGATGTTTCTCAATTGCCCATATTTTTGGGGGAAGAGGCTGGTGGGGAATGAATCTGCGGATGCCAATACAAGAAACTTCCTTGAAGCAATCTGGTTACATGCATACCCGAATACCACAGGGCTGGATGACCCGATGGTGAATCCGAGTATGGATCCGGGTCTCAAGATGCTTGGTTGCAAAAGGGTTTTGGTTTATGTCGCTGGAAACGATGGCTTAAGGTTTAGGGGTTGGTATTACATGCAAGTATTGAAGAAAAGTGGGTGGAATGGATTAGTCAAAGTCGTGGAGGTTAAAGGGGAAAACCATGTTTTCAGCTTGATCAATCCCACCACCCCCAAAGCCATTGCAATGCTCAAAGTTTTGGCCCTTTTCCTTAATCAGTGATAGAAATCAGTCCGATGAACTTTTAAGTACTGGATTTGGTGTATTCCAAGACATAAATTTATATGTTTCATGTTCGTTACAGAAGCATCTCCAGCACTAATTGAAGACATTGCCAAGTTCCCTTCTTTTTTTAGTTCCCATTTATTGACAGAATGCAGTCTATTGTACGTGTCCAAGTTGCTCGGGGCCGACAAATGTAATAAAAACATGGTCATGTTTTATTGGTTTGTGTGCATATACGTCATCCCAAGATTTTCAGCTCCGAACATTTTTACCGCATATATAGAACAACTGATATAATGCTATATAACATCATTTTATTTTGGGGAAAATGCTATGTATACAATGAAAAATACAAATTAGATTACACATTTGTTTTGAAATGTCGAAATTATCCCTATATTTTATTTGGAAATACTCTTTCAAAAATATATTTAGAATAATTTTGTAATTTCAAATATAATTTGTAATCTAACGTGTAACTCTCGATGTACATGTGGCCTAAAGTCCTGTTTGCAAATTGCAACTCCATTAAAATCTGATTTTTTTTAAAAATAATTAATTAAATAACATTTACAATTTAGTTTAACTTAATTTAAACATTTCTGTTTAATAAAAAAATATATATACATTTTAACCCGAATATTGTGCGAGCTCGGATCCAACAGATAAAGGCCCGAATAGATCGTCACCTGCACCACATCATTCAGGATTAGGGTTTAAGCTCTCACTTCCAGAGATAATGGTGTTACCTCTAATGGCGATTCGCAGGGCTCGATTTTCTTCAAACGTTGTTGCTTGTCTCTATAAGGTAAGCCCATCTACCGCCTTCATTTCAAACTTCAAACTACGAACCGTAACCCTAACTGTAAACCTCTCACTCCCCACTGTTAGAAGTCTCTCTACGTCAGCTGCGCCAGAAGATTTCCAGAGGCCGATTTCTCAGTCTTCTTCTTCTTTGGGTTTCAATCAAAACCCTGAAAATCAGTGGGCTTCGCGAAACAATGATTTTCAGAATCTGAATCAGGGTTATGCAAATCAAAGAAATTTGAATACAGGTCAAGGATATTACCAGCATGGAGGGTCTGACCCTAGCGCAAATGTTCCAAGTCAGAACCAGAATTATTCACCTCCCAGTGGAAATGCTAATAAGTGGAATAACCATCAGAATCAAGGATACGCGCAAAATCAGAATCCAAATTTTACTAGAAATTATTCTCCCGGAGTTTATCAGCGTAACCAGGGTTATCCTCAAAACTATAATCAGAGTCATAATTATCCGCAGCAAGGAGGTGTGAATCCGAGGAGTGGTGATTATAATCAAAATTTTAATCAGGGGTTTCCTCAAAGACAAAGCTAGATTCAATGGGGATCACATGGGCAAACTGCTGCTGGCCAAGTACAGAATCAAGGTCCTGTGGTGAATAATCAAGCAACGAGTTCTGGTGAGCCTTCTGATATTGTTGACATTTTGAGTTTATGTCGTGAGGGGAAGCTAAAAGAAGTGGTTGAACATATGGACAAGGGCGTTCCTGCTAATGCCGAAGGTTTTGGTTTGCTTTTCGAAATGTGTGGGAGATCGAAGAAATTTGAGGAGGCAAAGAAAATCGATGACTACTTCTTGAGGTCTACTTTTAGGAGTGATTTGCTACTGAATAACAAGGTTTTTGATATGTATTCAAAGTGTGGAAGTATGACTGATGCACGAAGAGTTTTCGATCACATGCCCGATAGGAATAGAGATTCTTGGCACCTGATGATTACTGGGTATGCAGCAAATGGGCTTGGTGATGACGGGTTGGCATCGTTTGAGCAGACGAGGAAGTTAGGAGTACAACCGACTGAGCAAACCTTTATGGCTGTTTTCGAGGCTTGTGTTAGTGCTGAAGCTATCGAAGAGGGTTTTTTACACTTCGAATCAATGAAGGCTGATTATGGGATTACTCCAGGGATTGAACATTATTTGGGACTTCTTGGTGTCCTTGGGAAGTCTGGGCATCTGGCAGAGGCTGTGGCATATATTGAAACTCTTCCATTTGAGCCTACGGCTGTTATCTGGGAGGCAGTGATGAATTATGCTCGTATACATGGAGACATTGATCTTGAAGATCATGCCGAGGAGTTGATGGTTGGCCTTGACCCTTCAAAGGATATAGCCAACAAGATCCCCACTCCTCCACCAAAGAAGCAGTCTGCAATTAACCTGCTTGTTGGGAGGAACAGGATACCGGAGTTCCGTAGCCCAACTCTATACAAGGATGATGAAAAGCTGTTGGCTGCGAAAAAAGAGCAAGTATATGTGCCAGACACTAGATATGTTCTCCATTACATCGATCAGGAGGCAAAGGAGCAAGCTCTGCTTTACCATAGTGAACGCCTAGCAATTGCATACGGTCTGATTAGTACTCTTGTGAGGACACCCCATCGGATCATTAAGAACCTTCGTATTTGTGGTGATTGTCACAATGTTATTAAGATCATGTCGAGAATTGTAGAGATGAAAAATTATCAAATTTCTCTCCATTAGTTGTATCTTCTTCAATGGCAAAGTTATTGTACTAGTTGATTTCCCTTCCATTCAACTCTCTAGTTTCCAATTTCTGCATAAGGTGCTTCGATTGAACTGATGGTATTTCACCTCAAGCAATTAGTAGGCAAAAGGTTTGGAAGATATTCTCAAATGCCGCTAGTAAGTAATATAGATATGGCAGAACAATTTTAATCCACGAACTTCTAATAAGTCACACAAGAAGGATTCTTATCAATTCGATACGAAGAATACATTTTTTTTATTTCCCTCGCCTTTGTGAACAAGTTCCGACAAATCTAATTATCTCTGTAATCAAGCATCCCAATGGATAGGGTCGTATTTCCTAGTTACGTTCTTTGATGCTTTGTTTTCATCAATTGCAACAACGGATACTTGAATAGTGTAAGAATGGTGCATATGCAAGAATGACAAGATAGAGAAATTCACGGGATTAGACATCAAGGTGGTTTTCCGTTGTCCAAATCCTCCATCACATCAATATTGTTTCGTGCCGTTATCTTCTGTGCATATCCTGCAAAAACATATAAGGTTTGAAAGCAATGTTCGTGCCAGTACAAGTGCACTAATACAAATGAATTATTTTCCGACAGGAATAAATGCAGCAGTCTTCTTGCAACACCTAAATTGGAAATACCAAACCATCATTTACTGAAGAAACATCAATTTTTACTAAAATCCAGCAAGGAAGACTACGTGAGCACATGAATTTTCTCTACACCTTAAGAACAATAAATTGAAGTTAGAGTTCTTCATTCCGAGAAACGAAAACAAGCATCCTTACATTTCAATCCCTCAATGAACACGATCCGTTGGGCACGTAAAGTTTTTCAATTCAGCTAACCGTGCATGGAAAGGGCGAAAATATCTAAAAGATGTGACTTTACTATTTAGGTTAATAAACACATCGAGACTGCAAAGCAGGCTGCTCTCAATTGGTTCCTGGTCTAACTAGCAGTTATCGTCACACATATTTTGGATACAAGGGCAGTGATATTTGACCTCAATATGTGAATTATGGTAAATCAACTGCTCCACCACTGACCTAAATGGTTAACCACCATGCTCAGTTTTTTCAACACATAGAGTTGTTATCCTTTCTCAATCGTCTTCAACCATGAATAAAGAATCAGATAAAGCTTAAACAGGAAATACACATTCCCTGGAAAATGTTATTACCAACACCAAGGCAAGGGATGCACTTGCAGATTGTCTCCTTCCCTCTTTTGTAATAGTAGCTCACCAATCCTGTTCCTTGGCAACTACGGCACTTCCCAGTCCATTCATAAACCATTGGCTTACAATCTTGAAATCACATGATAAAATTCCAATGGATATATTTATAAGGAAGCATGTCATATAGTTGAAGTATCTAACACTATCTTTGACAAATGACAATGCAAAACTTTCCTCCTTGTGATTTTATCCTAGACAAGTAAAACTGTGAGAAGCATAATGGCAACAAAATGCAACGCATCTAACACCTTCTCGTCACCTTAGATTTGAAATTCCTCTTCTTACAGGATCAAAATATCATAACATTTTTGGTCACACAAAACGATATTAGAAAAATTGAAGACTGCATTCAATGACCAAGAAAAATCAAGACTACCTACATACAATCACCTTAAATAGCGTTTACGATCATCTAGCAAAGTATTTTTGAAAGAAAATAGAGGGGTATGCATAAAATCAAAAGAAACCTGTATTTCGGGATCGCATTGAAGCCTCTTTTCAATTTCCTCGGGTGTCACCGGCGAAGCATTCGGGTAAGTCGTGGGAAGAGGTAGAGCATCGTCATTGTCAGTCAAGTAGCTCTCGTGGTCACGCGACCACTTCTCCTTGACATTAATCTTAGTGTTCTTGCTAGTACCATTGCTGGCAATGGTGGGGCCAATATTCTCCGATAAGTCCTGATCGATCCTCCCAATGACCGCAGACGCGTCGGGTGCAGAGGGAAAGTTGAACCACCACTGTAGGGCCGCGTTCTCAGCGGAGGCGGTGGTCGGAGGAGGGGGAGGGGAAGAGAGCTGTGGAAAAGATTGGATTTGAGGCAATGGGAGAGGTGAAATTTGGCTGGGGTTTAAGGGCAACATTCCATATAAGGATTGAAAGAAGGGATTCTTTGGGTGAGAAGAGCTGCCGGCAAATGGGTTTGAATGATAAGAAGTCATAGCATGCACAATATACGTTGCGTTTGCTGGTTTTTTCTCATTTGAGTTCCCACCAAACCACCGGTGTAATTATAATTTTTAAGATAATAATAACATATAAAAGGCAAAAATCTGTGTTTTCGTATTTTGTGAGACAGATTTTTTATTTGGATCATCTATGAAAAAATATTAATTTGTATGCTAAGAGTATTATTTTTTATTGTGAATATCGGTAGGGTTGACCAGTCTTACAGATAAAAATTCGTGAGACCGTCTCACAAGAGACCTACTTCATATAAAAATATTTAACTCGGAACTCTCTAGAGAGATGATTGTATTATTCCGATCACAAAATCGGTGACATTGATATAACGTTGATGAGATGCTAATATAATAATGATAGTACTTTCACAATTTATCAATTGTTCAATTTTAATTTGTTCATATATTATTGTGGATCTTATATGTTTAAATCAATTTTAGATCATTAAATTTGAAATTAAGATATTATTCTTGTGTTGTGCACGCGTGTGCATTTTGTTGTAAGAATTAAAAAATGAACTAGTTTTTTTAAAAAAAATTAAATGAAATATAATAGTTTTTTGAATTGAAATTGAAGGATAGAAAATTGAATGTAAAAAAAATGTGATTTATATAGTTTGAAGTTAGAATGTGTTTTGAGAATTATAGTTAATAAATAATATAGATGTTAATTTCTAATATAAGGTTACGAAACCCTAGCCCAAGACTTCCCCTTTTAGCTGAATTGCATAACCTCCTCCAACCAGTCTACTGTTCCTAAGCTTGATTGCAAGTATGCAGGTTTTCGAAGTTGGTGGCACCACACTCTCTCTTGCTCTCTTCAGCGATGTCACCAACTCTAAGTATGCTTCTCTCTTGTTTCTTTGTTTCGTTGATTTCATCAATTATGGGAGGTTTCATAAATTTTATTTATTTTTTACTACTTTTTCTATTTGGTACATTTCCCAAATCAGAATTATTCATGGGTTATGTGTTGATTTGTGTGCGCGTCTACATGAGCTTATTAGTTTTACTTTTAACGTTGCGGGGGCATCCGTTTGCTCAGACATGGGAGGGAAACCAGTAATTTAGGCATCAATTGAAAGCTGATTTTACCAAGGTTTGAGTTTCATGAACTATCGAAGCATAGATTTTCGCTATGTATTTTGGTTGCCCCCCTCTACTTGAAAGAAGCTCTAGTAAATGTAACCAGTCGATCATGTCTTTCTTCCATGTTAACTTTATTCTTCTTTGCTTATTTGCTGTTTTCCCTGCTAATTCCTGGAATTAGTGTATGCAGTTGCTGTAGTTATTTAAAGCTAACATGTGCGACTAGCCTCGTGGTACAGCGAGGCAAAGCGTTTGCAACTAGAAACATGCCTTGTCAGCCATAAAGTACATGTCTTAGTGTGCCTTAAAGACTTGACGCGAGTTTTAAATTGCTTTAAATTACAGGATTGTGTATTTTAAGTGAAATCCGATGTAACTATTATATTTTCTCATGCATTAAATCCATACTTGTTTACTGTTGTCCAATGCTTTGTGACGCATGTCTTAGATGTTTTCTTTCAGTGCTCCTCATTACTACAAGGCACGAGTCCCGGCCTTCACCTTGAGCCTAGGTTCCATGGCACCTGTGATCCTTGCATCTTTGATAATTATGCCAATGGTCATTTTGGCATCTTTCTTTTGCTCTTTGTAGTGATATCTTTTGTTTTAAGAGGGTTCTAAGAAGAAGGTGCTTCAATGGGTTGGTGAAGAAACTGACAGGATAATAATATAGGATGAAAACTGAGGAGGCCTTTTCATTTTGCTCAAATATAAAAATTATTCGGAAAGTATTATATTTAGATTTTTCGGAACTATTCCTCTGTGTTATAGTTTGGTGGAGCCTTATAATAAATATTTGGGTAGAAACTCTATGATAGGTTCAAGCACATAATGTTCTTTTTTAGGGACCTCCTGGATTTGATGCAAGCGGGAACATTGAACCCAGAAGCAGCATTTATCAATGCTTCACTTGTAAGCCCATCTAGTGCATGAATTCAACACCTCTTCCCCTTTTTGTTTTTGTTGCATCAGTCTTTCTAAGCTATTTTTGATGTCATCTAGAATTGATGCAGATACCAGATATTTTCCCTGTTCTTGTCGCTGCCCACAAGACAGTCGTAGCCAAATCACAAGAGTCATTGACAACACGCACTCTCCATTCTGAACTTGTTTACAATTTCTCTGGATCTAAGCATGTAAGAAAGCTTCACACCCGTCATCGTGCTTTGCTGGTTCTGTTTAAGTAATAATGTTTCTTCTGTTTGTTCTAGATATCAGAATCCTTAAAGAGATGCGGCATATCTGATAGCACAAATTACATCCTTGTGGCTCGATTTGGTGCTTCTGCTGATGAGGTGAAACTGTTACCTTTATGACGTGCAGTATTTTATGAACTTTTTACATAATTGCAACTGAAAAGTTCTGTTTTACCAGATGACAAACGTAAAAGGACTTGTCAAGGGGATTGAAATTGATTTGGAGGAATTGAAAACGCGGGCTAACCAAGCTCAAATTCAAAAGGTTTGTTCTCCATCCTCCATCCATCTCTGCTGTAGAATTATTTATAACATGCTCTAAGTCATCATGACGAATCCAATTATTTTTTATGTTTGCTTGGTATCTTGATATCTATATAGCACTACAAAATCTCGGAGCAAGAGCTTGGAATATCTTCTCTCGCGGATGCCATAACATGCAGGATTGCAGTACGAGATACATTGTGAGGTGAAAACTTTGCACTTTATCGTTTGTGTTGTCATACCATCTCATGAAATTTCCTACTTTAATCGACAGAATGAAGATGATATTTGCACTATTATTTCATATCTGCCCACAACTTTATTATTGAATAGAGCTTCTTGTGAAACGTGCAACCATCCCACTCTTGTTTCTATATTCAACCCTATCTCAAATTTTATCAAACTTGTCTTCTGCTCAGTGTTTCAACTTCTCAATTTGAGCTCGATATGTTTAAGCCTATAAAACTTGTTAAATATTGTTAAGTAAACTGTTACTCGGTAGAAACTATCAAATATCAAACCATAACATAGTATAAAACTCCTGTTTAGCTAGTGAGAATTTCACGCAGGACAAGCTGGCAAAATTGCATATAAATTTTTGTGTTGTTTTAAAGCGTCTAGGATCCATGAGAAAAATAAATAACCCAAACCACTCCCGAAACCCTTCTTATTTACAAATTGATAGCTAAAACCCCATCAACAACAATTTCGTTTTGATCCCATTAGACGCTATTCTATATGCTATTTAACCTGACAATCCACCATCATATGTGTCACTTTTCGAGTCATAAAGTTCTAAGAGGATGATGAAATATTTGGTTACGTGGAAACAATTCTGAGGAATCACTGGCACAAGTGCAGTGGACTTACCCAAGAGAAATGGCCAGCATGGAACTTATTATCGGATCCAGCCAAGTTTTCATCCACAGGGTTCAGCAACATTGTAGCCGGTTTTTGTTCCCCATCCGACTGCTAAAGCCCGTTTTTGTTTTTCCATCCTTATCAGTGAATAAAGTGCATATTAAGATCAGATAAGTGTCTGTACTGCCCAATACCCACTTCCCATAATATGTAACATCAACCGATGTAATAGGTGAACCAAGTCCAGGGAAAGCGGTTTTTGCCTGCCTCATTGTAGTTCTCGAGTATAATCTTATTTTACCATCAAGCGAGCCAACAACAATTGACCCGTTTCCAGCAGTTGCAAAACATTGAAAACTTGTTCCTCTTGAAAACTGATGCCACCGGGGAATTCGCATAACCCATTGACATAATCTATTATAATCCAGACCTAAGAAATATGACTCAGATGGGTCTAACTGTGATCCCTTCGCATCGCTGGTTATCTTTCGTTGAGATATCGGCACCATCCTTCTCAAACTTCCAATCTGTAACAATCTTCCTTGTCTCGATGTCCAATTGGTGAAGCCCTGTAGAGTGGGGTTTGCCCTCCATTGGACTCATCATCATCATGTTCGTCTCTCCCCTCATCAAAAGGGCCTTTTTGGGAGTAAACTTCCCACCCAACCACAATTTCCAGTCATCGAACTTTACATGGAATCCCTTTCCATGGATCCCATGGCTAAAGTTCTTCACAACCTGAACACCAGAATCACCAACCAAGAAACTGTTATGTAATGCACCTAGAGCCAAGCTTTGAATCCCTCCACCTGTGGATGCCTCCTCGAATTCCTCTAACAAATCCCGCTCTCCCTAGCAGGGAATCCCACCTGCCCTTTCGCTGGAGTCTTCCAGGTACCACCAGCTGCATCCTCCCATATAGAATCATCCGAATCCTCTGGCTTCAACCATCCGATGAACTCTTTTCCATAAACCTTCACTTTATTTTCCTCTGTGGACCTCAACCGATGAACATTTTCAAACAAAAAATCCTGAAATTTAGTAACGAAACACCTATACTCATCAGTAAAAAAAACATCAGAGCCCAAATTCCCCCATCACAAAATAAACCCGCCTCTGATCCTCTGAAAACTTCATCTGCATATCAATAGAGACCTTTACCGTAATTTTCTTCCCCACCTTCAAAAACCCAAATCCCCCACCACCCCATGATTCATTTTCATCATCCTCGTCTCCAATATTCAACATTTTAACAAATTTATAAGAAGTGAGCTTTTTTCGATTTTATGTAGTTTGTATAACACAAATATATAGCTGAAATCGTATATGATAATATTAATTTTAAGTTTTTGGTTTTTTAATAATGTGAATAATATGATTTAAAAATGATTTATGTAAAAGATCAAAGGTTAATTTAGTAAAATTTTAAAATTTCAAATTTAAATCTTTTTTTCTCCAAACAAAAAATGGATTTCTAAATATCATTTCTTCAAACAGCTTAATTTGAACTGTTTGAGCCTGGTTCTGATTCTACAAAGGTAGAATGCCAGGTCGAAAGCCGAGGACAATAGGTAGCAGGCGTGTTAGCAGGAGAACTTATAAACTTTGGAAAATGAGTTGATAGATTTTTTTAAAAGATATTCTAAGATGTTAGAATGAGTTGTTTGACGACTTAAAAATTGGGTTATACAGTTCTTACAGGCTATAAACTTATAAATCAGAACATAAGAATAAGATATAAGTTATTAAGACAAATTTAAGCCAAAAGCAGTGGGGTTGATTCTTGATTTCCCAAAGTGAATAGTTCAAAATAATATTTTTTGTTTATAAATTATGAAAAATTTCTGTAGAATATTTTAAATATGTTATAAAATGAAATTAAAATATGATTTTAAAAATATATAAATATAAATATGGCTGCTATATAACGATCACAGCCAGTGGCCGTCGGAATCCGCCGTCATGGTTCCAAACTTTACTTCAGTGAGACGTGTCGTCGTCACTCTCCAACATAGATATATATCACATGTTAAATATGTGTTTTTATATGTAACTTTTTGAACACGTTTTTTAGCATGTGGTTGGAATGTTTATCTATTTTATATTTTATTTATGCATAATAAGCTTATACATTTAAAGTAAAAAAAATAATAATAATAACAGAATTGTCAAATTTAAAACGTATAAGTCTAATTATTGTAAAATTTTAGTCAAATACATAATGAAATAAAGATATAATGTATAATTGTAAAACTTGAATCAAATATGGGACGAGAATCCGAGATAAAGACGTGAAATCAATAAATCACACAATCTCTAAGATATATGAATTTTTGGGACAAAAACTTGTGTGAGACGGTCTCACGGATCGTATTTTGTGAGACGAATCTCTTATTTGGGTCATCCACGAAAAAGTATTACATTTTAGAGTGAGTCTCATGTGAGACCGTTTCACGGATCTTAATCTGTGAGACGGGTTAACTTTACCATATTCACAATAAAAAGTAATACTCTTAGCATAAAAAGTAATACTCTTAGCATAAAAAGTAATACTTTTTCATGGATGACTCAAATAAGAGATCCGTCTCACAAATACGACCCGTGAGACCGTCTCACACAAGTTTTGCCTACTTTTTATGATAAGATTATTACTTTTTATTGTGAATATTGATAGGGTTGAATCGTCTCACATATAAATATTCGTGAGACCGTCTCACAAGATACCTACTTATTTTTTGGTACACATTTTACATATGATGTGATATTATTATAAAAGTAAAAAAATGAAAGTTCTAAATAAAAACACATGAAGCGCAATTTTGAATTAAATAATATCAAATGAGCTCCTCTCCCAAAAAGTTTTTTTAAAAAAAGTCTTGACGTTATTATTTCAGAGTTCGAAAACTGCCGATAGCAGAATCCGACGAATCTCCATTAAAATCAATCATCTCGTGAATTTCTTCATTGCCAATCACCATTTCCCAGAAATTTTTCGGATTATTGTCGCTATAATAATTTTCCAGACGTTGCTGCGGCAAATTAGGCCGCTGAGTCGCCGTCGTGCTCGATTCAGCGTTACCGCCGGACATGTAATCGGAATATGGAAAATTAGGCTTAGCTCTGGGGCCTTGAAATTTAATGGCCGCCTCATCATAAGCTCGAGCTGCTCCCTCCGCCGTTTCAAAGGTCCCCAGCCACACACGTGTCGCCTTGTGCGGGTCCCGGATCTCCGCCGCCCATTTCCCCCATGGCCGCTGCCTCACCCCTCTGTACATCTTCTTCTTCCTCTTCTTCCCAACTTTATCCTTCTCCTCTTCAGCGAAAAAATCACAACCCAAACACCCTTTAATCCTGCATAACCTGCAAGTTTCCAAGTCTTCAGAAACTGAGAAAGAAACACCTCCGGCTATTAAACTGGTGGAAGAAGAAGAAGTCCCGGAGGCGCTCTGCCTGATCGACGATTCTGTGCCATCAGCGCCGCCACCTGTTATAACGTTCTTCAAAGCTGCCACCATGATGGAAACTTCCTCATCACTGGTGAGCCTCGCCGCCGCCATTGCCGCTGAGGTGTGGCCATTGTTGATATTATTACCTTCTTGCTTTTTCATTTTCTTGGCTGATGTCTGCATGGTTATTCAAGAATTGCAGTCCGAAATTTTAGTAAATAAGGCCAAACTTAAGTTCCCAAAAAAGTACTCTGTCTTCACACGGAGTGTTAAAATTGGTTGGCTGAGTCAAGTGGGAAATTTCCTCCGATAGCGTGTCAGTTATCGGTTAATCCCAGGGTTCTAAAAAGCATGTTTAAGTCTCACTTAAAGCGTACTTAAGTTTGAAGCTCGGTAAAAATTCGGAGAAAACGAAAAAAAGCGGTCAAACTGTAGTGTGATCGAATTAAGCATAATTAAGATGTTTAATTAAGCATGTTTAAACACAATTAATCGCATTTATTTATTTTTTTAATTTTTTATTTTGAAGGTATATCCTTTTATTTTAAAACAATAAATTAAGTTTATAATTTAGATGTTTATTTTTTAATTTTAATTATGATTAAGTGTGTCTGATAATGATTTGACATATATTTAACATTTTTAATGTGGTCTAGTTGTAAAAAAATAAAGATTGTAATTTTGATATTTTTATGATTTTATAAATATGAGAATTAATGCATCAGACTTGAATTTATCATATTTATGTATTATTTTATCTATTTATTGGTTTGAGATAATTACAATTACACTAAAGATAAAAAACACTTTTTCACGCTTAAGCCTGTGCTAATCTCGCTTAAACTTGAAAAGCTTGGAGCTCGACATCCGCGCTTCGGGGCGCTTCACGCTTTTTAGAACCTTGGTTAATCCTTGTGGTTGATGAGCGGGCAGGGTGACATCATACTGTTACGCGGTAGTTTTGACGGTCAACCCAGGATGACGACAAAGTGGTATTCAAACTGAGCCCACTCTCTTCAGTCCAAGCATACGTCTCCATTTCCTAAGAGATTGATGGGTTCTTTTTCCATCGCCTGAAAATATCTTTCATACTCTTGTCTCCATACTGTATATTAAAAATATTCATTTTTTATTTGTCCGAGTTTTTTTTTTTTTTTTTATGAATCCTTTAGTTTGTCAAAAACAGAATTCCCCAAAAAATACCATTCCCTCATTTTTTTAAAAATAACCATGACATTTAATATTAAACCAAGTCCCGAATAGTTAAAGAAGAAATTAAAGTAGGAGAAGGAGAGACCCGTTCTAACAAATCAGGCGTGGAAAAAGTTTCCCTAATTAAAGTGTGAGCAGTTTATTTGGCTGATCTAAAAACAAACAAAAAAAGAGAACTGATACGATGAGAAATCTCTACTTAGTAATTTAAAATCTTCAATAATAATGCTTAAACTAGAAGAATCCGGTTCCGTGGTGTTGTTCAGAACATCGATAACCACAAGAACATCGGATTCACAATATGTTGAGACATGCCAAGCTTCTCATCCAATTAAAAGCTTCTTGAATACTTAACACTTCTACCAAAGTGGAGCTGAAATTCTTCCATGCATTGCAGCTAACATTGCATCAAGAGAATTGCGTACAACACAACCATAGCCCAACGAATTACACGGAACATCAATTATATGTGATAATTAACCTCGAGACATGTTTTTACATAAGGGTACTACGTGTTATATTTGATAATTTTTAAAAGAAGTGTTATTTAAGCTTCAAAAAGTGTAAATAACAGTTCAATTATTATAGGCAAGATTGCCTTCGTAATTACTCTCCTTCTATTACAAAGTCTTGATTCACCTTAATTAGCTCAAATGTAATAATATTGCACTTGCATGTCAAGAGATTTCTATTTAAAAATATTGTCATAATTTTTTATCATTTATAAACTTATGGTATAAAATATTTAAATATCGTCGTGTGCATTTCGGCCATGGCCACAAGCCCACAACAACCTGATATTTTTAACCAACCTCGTAGTTCTTCCATGGCCCCAACAATTTGTTCATCTTCTCTCACCCCTCTCTCTCTCTATTTTTGGTACTTTCAACAAAATATCGATGAGAATATTAGGCGGTTGTTAATTAGGGTTTTAGTTGCCCTTTTCATCAGAACGAAAAGGGTGATACAGGAAATTCCCAGAAATGATGAAACCATCACACATTCACACCCTCTTGTGCGATGAATTATGTGAACATTTTTTGAAAATTGTATCCACAGTGTCGAGCTTTATCTTTTATCACGGATTGGCTATACGGCAACCGAACAAAGCATCAATCCCATGCTTTTCCTCTGTACCAAACAAATGTATGATAATTTGGGGACAATGGACCAATTAATTCAAATTATTTTGTTGGTTAAATGACGTGGGAGACTAAAATGGGAGAGGAGATGAGTTTATTGTGTACTTCGATTGATTTTCATTCAGGCTAGTAGGATGATGTACATTTACTATTACACCCAAAAGCGAATACGCAATCTCAGACGTGAAATATCTATCATACACTCCCATAAGCCCCAATTACAGCAAGCAGATAAGAGACATAGAATGCCAACCATTCTATGGAAGTAACCGATCAAACCTATTAGAGAGCAATAGCAATTGTCCCTTGTAAAACAGCAGGGTTCGCTAGGAGCAAGAATCCCCAACTAGTCATCATCTTCTGAATCTGTTAAAGGATTGAAAATAATTAAAACAATACGAATGAAAGATTCTTTACAAGATCTCAAAGAAACGAGCCCAGCTTAATTACAGTCCTGGGTATAGGATTTAGACCAACTGGGCCCATCAGTACACAGTCTTCCGGATAAGGATTGCCAGGTTTGCTCACCCACCAAGCAGGTTTGACTTGTGAACACAAAACTAGCAAACAAGTACCTATCACTTGAAGTTAGTTAAATCTCAGTTAGCAGCAGAAGGTGCATACCTGATCGTATATCTTCTCCTACTTTTCCTCTATTTTTCAACTGTCTAGTAATCATGGAGCATATGAGAATCCACCAGTAAATGTGAAAAACAAGCAATGTCAATAGCATCGTATTGAAGATGTAATACGACACCATATTATATGTCTCCGACATGTCCAAGAATTCGACCAAGTGGTAGCTAAGGAATGGAAAAGGGACATAATTAGAGCAAAAGGAACAATGTACACACAAATGAAGATTTTAAGGCATGTCCGACGATTACCTTGATGCTCTTATGACCCAAAATGGAAAGTATACGAGCCTCAGCATAAGCCATGTCAGGGCAAACAATCCAAAGCATAAACTAGCTCCAAACTCTCTCTCAGAGTATTTAAAAACTTTAGCAGCTTCCATGAATACATCACTGGCATCATGCAACGCGAGAACAACTATTCCACTACGAAAGAACCTGTATTCATACGCACAATTTCGTTTGATACAACTGAACTAAAGTTACCTCACAGATTTTATTTCGATTCTATATCTTAATCACATGAAAAAATAAAGTTTATTTCTGTTAAAATTTTCCATATAAAGGGAAAGTGAGATAAAAATAATTAAAAGAATGTGGGTTCTTTAAAAGAAGAAAAAAATTTAAAAATCCTAAAGGCATATCTGGCAATGACAAAGAATGGATTGAATACATGATATAATGTCATATGTTAAAAGAATCTGCATTTAGTTGCATGATTTATGTCCTTGTGAAGCCTGTAAGCTATGTTCATATTCCAGGAGGTTGACTTACATATCCTAGTTATGTAAAAAGCTGCAGTGGTCCCAAAGACGGAGCAAAATGTTACCTCGTGATGTATGAATAGGAAATCAGGATCACAGTAACAACATGATGAGACATCATGACAGCGAAATCCTTCCTTCGGGTTTCCCAGATAAGGAGGGCAACAATGCTATAAAGGTAAAACCCACATTGGGCCATATAGATGAGTTTTATGGGAAGCCTGAAAATTTAAACACAATGCTGATTAGATACGATGAACAGCATTTTTCAATAGCCTCTGCGCTGAAAACCATGAAACAGATGTTTATGCAGCCTATCGAAAGTGTGAGAGGAGCAAATATGTAAATATAAAATCAATAAACTCCAACAGTTACAAATTATCGTGGGCTATTACCCTTCAGAAAAGGCCATAATGTTATTACATTAGCAACTTTTCTGGATTTTTTTAGGCCAATTCAAAATTGTCTATGCATGGAAAGTCATTCCTCATTGGACATGTGGGTAAGAACGGTCAGAAATTCAATCGATCAACCTAAATAAAGTGCTTGAAACTGTTTCTATGAACAATACATCGTCCCCTGTCAAATCAAGAAGTTCTGTGGTTAGTAATAACACATTACGTTGGGACAGAAGACATAATTATCTTGAGGCACAGGAATCAATATATGTTTCTTCTGCAATCTTATTCAATATTTATCATCAAATCACAGCATCACCAACATCTCATAGCATGAGATCAAACTGATTAAGAACTGAAGATGAGTTCACATAATTTCGCTTATTAAAAAATTTATCAGCACACTTTACCAGTTCGATTTTGGGTGCATCACTCCATACATGAACATCATCTTATGTAAACAAATGGCAGCATATTCATATTTGCACAGAAGGCACAACTACTGTTATACATAACCATTAACCACGTATGGAAATATATACATCATAGCATGATTAAAGACTTCCTCCCTCTCTCAAGAATATCGACAATAAGTTTCATAAAACAATAAATCGAACCAATCTAGTAAAACGGAAACCTTACTTCAACTCCTGATCAGGCCAGCCTCTAAAGTACTCCTTAATGTCTGTGAACCATGGTTCACGGTAGGTACTTATTAAAACGCAAAACTCAACAGCAGCATAGTATGTAAATTTCCACATGGACTCTGAACATTTTGCAATCTTCTTCTTTGTCTCCCTATTAATTTTCAGAGCAGTTCCTCTACTCAACAACAAGATAGCCAGTCTCTGGAATAGATGGAAACATTTCAAAGTTACCAAGAGTTGTCTACATATCAATGCATATTATACACGCGAGAAAAAATATCAAGAGCTCCTATCATCACACAACTTGAATTGTACCGTTCAATCGAAGAATAACTGACGGCTAACAGAAGAATTTCCTTCACAAAATCACCAAAATAGGTTCTATGCATAACAATCTCTATCCATTCACTCGCGAAAAAAAATTATGCTGACAACCTAGGTCAATTTACAAAGAAACAACACAATGCACGAGCTTTTCTCACCGCCCAACTTGAATCCAAAAATGTTAAAAAGCAACCGCCGCCAATTATCATCCCTAGAAATGCAATTCACTCGCATTTCAACACAAACAAGGAAAATCAAACGATGGAGAAACCTTACCCGAAAAATGAATCTGTCCAGGATCAATCTGGCGGCAACGAAAACAAAACCGAAGCAAACCGCAACGACGAAATGTGAGACGCCAGGGACGCCATCGTGCGTCCAGATCGAGTCCATCAAATGATTGAAACTTCAATTGAGCTGAAAATCGTCGGTCAACCCAATCATTACACTTAATCCTGAATCACGTAAACATAGTATGCATGCGCTTAGAGCAGAATCGCAGGTGGTGGCAGCGGAAGAAAGGGGGGAATTGAGGAGCGAAATGAATGCAGCAGAGTGGATGGAGGGAATAGAGAGGAACGGTTTTATTCATGTGATGGAGAAGATCGACCCCGCAGCCTTTATGGAATTTAATTATTAATTTCTCTGCTTGGGAATGTTTTTGTAGTGTAGTCATCTTTTAAATATATTTTTTTAAATTGATTATTAAATTCATTATTATTAAATTCATTATAAAAAATTGTTAAAATATTACATATAAAATAAAATAAATTATATAAAAATTAATTGTGTGATAGTTGTAAATGATTTAATTGGTACATAATCCAATTAAAACTCAAATTTACTCTGGTATAAAGTAATTTTGAGTACATTTACCGTTATTAAATTCAAATAAATATACATTTTATTTTTTTATAGCTATTTCATTGATTAAAAAATGTAAAATAAATACATATTTATTTAAAAATTATATTATTTATATTATTATATTAAAAATGTGATCATCATATTAACTATTTTAGAAGATACCAAAATATTTATTTCCATAATCGTCTTTTTTATCCTACTAAAACCATCCTCAAGTCACTTATATTTTACATTAAAAAAAACAAAACAAAACAAAACTTCCATTTTAAATCGAACTCTTCTAAATTGAAAAATTTTGTGTTAATTATTTAGTATTATTTGATCAAATTAAAAATAATAATAACACATTATCTTTTACTAGTAATAAACAAGTATGATCATACTCTATGATATAACGTGGATTCAAGGTTGATAACATTCACAGCTAAATAATGTCAAGTAATCTCACACCGTGCATGGCCCTCTACGGGTAAATTTGAATGTCCACAATGAACTGTGATCCCTTCTGCTCAAGCGATGATCCGCAAATTAGCTGTTGTTGTGAAAACTAAATGATCTGCCCAAAAATTTCAAACAAATATGACTTCAAATTTGGAGCAAGGGTTTCTCTCTACGTGATTCTTGAAATCCGAATCTCCTCTGAATTTGAAGGTGTACAGTGCTTGCCTCTCCGTCATTCCAACGGGGTATATTCTGTATATTTTGAGGTCATCTCCTCCCCGTATGCTCTCTGGTCTCTCGGACTTCCAAATGGGAACAAGTTTCAGAGACGTAAACTTTGATAGAACTGCCGATGACAAGGCATTCAGGGTCAAGTTGTCCGACCTGAAACGAGGCAAGATATAAGATTTGGGCGTGGGCGTCAAAAGGTGAGCAGAAACAAATGAGTAATCAACTGAATTGATTGAGCAACACTCGGATATGTAAATACCTTAAGAAAATGGACTCCATTTCCAGCCTCCCTCTTTCTCTTACATATACATGGTATACGGTTTTTAAGCCACTGGTACACTTGCAGGGTCGTTTCCTGAACTCGGGTCTCGTCTCATCTTTCTCTTGGATCTTTGTAGCCAAGTAAATGCACAAGCGGCAAGATGAGTGAACTGCAGACATATCAACCAAGGCCTTGAAAGAATCTGATGGCCCTTCATATTTCCACCTGCACTAACGAACCAGATTACATGATAAGAATCCACCATTTTATAAGAGATGGTGAAATAACAGATCTAGGGATTCGGGTAGGACCAGGTTAGCTAACCAATTAGATTTTTATGATGGAATGCTAACCTTAGCGACTCATTGTATGCAGTGGGATTTTCTGCGAGATGTTTCATAGTCTGGGCAATCAAATCAATATCTTTCACCTCCTTGATATGCAACAGTGAACCAGGAGAAGGAGCAAAATCTTGGATATTAGGGGCGCCAATGACTATAGGAACGGAACCTACACGTATAAAAATCATTTGAGTCACGTATTATTTGGGACGACTCCATAACCATGAGCTACTAAAAAATGCAACATAAAAATGGTAAAACACTGCGTAAGTATAAAAAGCGTATGTTACCAGCCACAAGAGATTGGAAAAATTTTTCGGTAACATAATCCTCCTCATTGGAATTCTCAAAAGCCAAGCTAAATTTGTAGCGCTTCAGTGCCTCCACTTTGTCCACTACAAATATAAGAAAACAAAAGGTCTTCAGCAAAAATATATGTATAAAAAAAATACAAGGTTAAGCTGGAATTCCTCAGTCTCTAACCAGACTTGTAAATCACCTTTTCCATCACGATTTCGATGGCAACCCCCATAAGAATCGATTTTAATATTCGCATTCTCGAGTCCCACTAAAGCTTGCAAACGAAAGTTCCGAGCACCACAATTGGAAATAAAAGCAGCTGCAAGAGCATTTTCAGTTTTGGGCTGAACCGGAGCCATTATATCATACTCAGACCACGAGAAATACCCCACAGGAACATCTGATGAGAGACTTGTAGTCATCACAATATCATATCCCTTCCTACTACATATAAAAATTATCAACACTGATACAATGAAGGGTAGAGTGGCAGACCAGATAGCTATCTAGAAAATATAAGAAAACGAAAAAGATAATATAACACTTGCTCAAATTCTACAAAATGTCCCCTAGAGTTTGGTTGGGTCTCTCGAGTGGAAGAAAATTTTTCTTAATTTGAACCAAAAAACATCTACAACGTGTATCTAAAATATATACATGAACATATCTCTGAAAAGATCTTGAGAAGAAGTACATGCAATAAGTTACAACATTGTGTGCTTACCCACCGTCGTGCATTATCAATGTTATTCTCATAATAGTATGTAGCCGATTCCATCGACCGAAGAACAGCAGCAGTGCCAGGCTGCTGAGGAAACCCAAATGCAGCATCAGGCTTCTTACCAGATTCGGACCCAAACTTACATCCCACAGCACAGGTCTTCCACTCCTAGATGGCGAGCTATCCAAGTCAGACAACATTAAATAGCACACAATTGAGTGAAAAATAAACAGCCACAAATTTATAGATATATTGGCAGAAGAATGACACTTTAATCTATTTTAGACATAATTATTACTAGTAACATCGTGTTTCCATTTATTCATTTTTCCTTGATCCCCTTTGAGCATGCCTTTCTTCTTTATTTTCAAAATACATGTAATAAATCCAATTAGCAAAAAGAAACTTGTCCTCGAGAAAAAATGTCTGTAAAGAACCACAACAAGCCAGAAAACAAACGAAAAAGAAACGATGGAGCATACAAGGGCTGATCTAGCAGGTTTCAGATTTCAAGCTTCATTTTTATTAAAACATATAATATTCACCCCAAAATATTAATCTCCCAAACTTGCAATAAAAAATTCAAAAGAAATCAAACATTGCCCATGAAAATTAAAGATAAAAATTCATTACAAAAGAACACACATAAGACTTTAGCAAAAACTTAATCGATGCATACCTCAGCAGCTCCATGTACCAAAATAGGTTCTTTCCTGAAATCCCTAGAATAAGGCACATAATCCTCCCTCTCCAACCAATCCTGGCAGCTCTCCTGGTGATTTTGGAGCCGGCTTCCTTCACTACCCAAGCCGGATTCGTCAACCCAAGAGTCAGTTGGCCAATAGGGCGATGTTTGGGTGAACTGGTGGAACGATTCAGCCCACGAGTTGACCAAGTCCGCATTCTTGACCATGTCGAGGCGGCCCAGAAACGCGATCTCCCCTATCACCACTAATCCCACGAAAACCGGCAGAAATTTGGACCATTTTCTCTTGTTCGGCGTAGAAGGAGGAGATGAATACGTTTCTGGACCATTCGGGTCCAGTAATACTTCGATTTTAAGGTGCTGCCTCTGGTTTCCAGTACCCATCATTATTGGGTATAAACCAAGAAATTTGTTAGGGAAAGAAAATAAAAATCCGATCTTTACGTCTGATGAAATATCAAGATAAGAATTGTAAAACAAGTGAAGTGGAAAAGGATCTGTTTCTATACTATGGTTAGTACTTAGTGCAAGGATTCAGGCTGCTGAATCCGGAAGTGCACGCCTCCATTGGAAGAATGCGAAAGTGCAAGGAAGAAAATATTGCCTGTTTCATTTTTTTACATCTATTTATATATAGGCCTTTTCTTTCACAAATCCTTTATTAGCTATTATATTTTTAATTTGATCTATTTTTCAAAATCCGTAACTTAAAGTAAGTTTATTTACCATTTTTGGTCATTTTTTTAACTTAAATTGTATTTGTAATATCCATGTAATATAATTAATAGGAGAAATTGCATGCATAGCTCGGATATGGTTTAACATACTAAAAAAATACCCAATATGCATCTAATAAAAACTTCTAGTAAATGTAAAAGGATTATAATGGCAGGAATTAAATTTGCCGACTGCACAAAAAATAGTTAGTCAGTTTAATAATAAGTTTAAGTTTGTCGTATAAAGATATTATTCAATTTATGAACTTTTATTTTATCCCATTAAGAGTTAATTTGTACCCCACATAATAAATAAAATAATTAAGATTATATATATTGTGAAAACACCAAATTGCATTACGGAACATACTGACTTTATCAAATTTGGTGGTGGCGTGTCAAATTTTGCTTATTTTTTTAAAAAAATGGACCCATTAGATCACCATTTTTGGGATTCTCAGAACTTTACTATAGTGTATTTATTTTATTTAAGTTGTCTAAACAATGAAATTGCATATGAAATGATACTTGAGATTTTTGAAACACTAAATATTAATATCCACACTTAACTAACTAATTTTGAATTTTATATGCACTATACTTTCGAACATAGTAGAACATGGAGTACCTTGCACGTTTGTTTGGTTGGTGGCCCGCCCATCAGCAATAAGGCAGCTACCAAAAAGTTCAGGAGCTGGATTTTTCTTTTCCCCCGTAAATGCTGATGTATATGCTGATATATGTTCATTCATTCGTGACATGAGATATTACATTATATTGTATTCAATATATTCTCTTTCTACTTAGTATGTTCTGTGCTACTTGAGCATAAGAGTGGTCACGTCAGAAACCTTTCCGATGCCACTGAATTTCTTGTTGAGTGTGTACAGATCATTTGACCCGAGCTCATACTATCCAGTCAGGACTATTCACAATATTGGTCATGCTAGGTCACCCGAGCTCATCTAACTGGTCAAGAGTATTAACAATACAGGTCAGACCAGACCACCCAGACTCATCTCATCAGGTCAAAAATTTTCACACAGAAAGTACACATCTCTGTCGGGTAGATTGACTACCTTCCACACCCAATCGACTCGGACATCATCAAGATAAGCTGTATCCGACTTATGAGTTATAATTGGTCCTTCAAGTGGCAGTAAAGTGTAGAAATCAACAGCCTGCAACAAGGTATTCATTTACTTTTAGAGGCCTCGGTCCGTGGATAAGAATCTCATATTGTAAGGGAAGCATAAGTTTGACAGTTTTATCATACTGTTCGCGACATTGCCAGTTATTCTCCGGCTGGATTAGACTGACTATTAACAACTGAATTCTATGTTCCCGGGCATTCCCATAATCTGAAACAACATAAACCTAGATTAAGAAGAGGTATAATGTAAATCAATTAATAAAAGAAATCAACTATGGGCAATACTTGATCATGACTTGAACCATCTGCTTCAGCCTTCTTCAATCTTTTTGCTCGAGAGTTGCTATTATATTTCAATAAATTGTCCTCGTTCTCAAAATTCTGACCCCTGCCCTGTGCAGGAAACCAGACATCTGAATGATTTGATGCTTGGCTTTCTGTCAAACTATTGCACGGAAAGATTAAAGCGCTTTCGCAAAAAGTAAAGACAAATACTTCTCTCTGGGTTGAAGTGCATATTAAATGGAATGCATTTAGCAATCCTATACAGCACATTTTCAAGCGAGACAAAATATCCCATGAAAATAACTGAATTGCTGCCACTCCTTGTTAGTTCTTACACTAAATATTGATCTTGGCTAACAACCTTGTATCCATTTGGTCCATGAACTTTAAATTTCGATGACTTTTTCATCTTTGAGTCAATGAAATGCCATACGTGAAAATTTCTGTAAAAAGTTACTTAGAGTATATTTCCTTATTCTGCATGTGTCAAAGATCAAAGTGGGAACATTTCTTATTTGATTTATCCAACAGAATAGCTGACGCTCTTTTTCTTTACAAAACTTATTCACTGATTTTAATACCTAAAAGCACAAACATAGTACAAAACATGAAGACAGAGATAACATGATTTTAGAACTCAAGTACAGCTAACTTTCTGAAACATGTATTATTCAGGAAAGATGTTTGTATAAATATGAATTACATATTAATGTCAAAAAGGGATTTGTCTGTATTAAGATGCCCAACAGTAACTATAATTATTCGTGTCAGGAACTGTAGAACAATGAAAGGAATGTGTCTTTATATATGCCTGTACCAACAACTCACGAGGGGAAAATGGAAGCAAAGTTTATAAGATCTGTGTGTGTAGTGTTATGTCCTCGCGATTTGAGCAGGAATTGACAATATATCAGCATACAACCAAAAAGGGAAACCAATGAATACTGAATCAGCAATAAAAACAAAGAAAAAGAAGCTTGTCTTGTGCAAAAGGTGGAGGACAAATTACCTTTGATTGAGTCAAATAAATCTTCTTCATACGGACCACTTGAATAAAATTTCTCTTAACACGCTGCTAATCCATGAGTGAGAGACTTTATTTAACAAGTCCACAGAAATATGGAAAAAAATATGAATTTCTTTTACTATTGATCTCTTGACTACAGCATGTTGGGTGAGTAAATGGTTGGTGGGTCGTGGGTGTTTGAGGAAGTGGTTGGTGGGAGATGTCAAACAAATTCACGTATATCCCAACAAGCTTTTCAACTTTGTAAAATAAGAGCAAAAGAAAAAGTTGTGTTGTTATGGAGATCCGGGCTTTAACTCAATTATCTTTGGGATTAAGTGAATCTTTACTAGAAAATATGGGTCATTTTGCTTTTAATATCAAAACAATTGTATATAAATCACACACAAATGATATCTCTATTTTATTTCAACCGAAGTAAATACATGTCTTGATTCATTACAGTCATACAAACTAGCGTTTTAAAAACAAACAACGACAGATCAACATGTAGAATCCCTAGTTCATCTTCTATGCCCGTAATCACCACGCTATATCGACCTCTCATCTTTGTCTCGACCCTGATCCTGTCCCACCTGTTGTTATGCACACATACAGACACAACAACAGCCGGATACTCCGGTGAGAACAAATCCCAGTATAAAACATGTATACATGCATGTCATGCAATTAAATACAAAATCATAACACATGAATCAGTAATTATGACACATTGGGGAATACAGATAAAACTCTTCGACTCTTATTCTTTGACTCGACTCATATCTAAGTCTAGGGATCTCGGTTGGAATAAGACGTAACAAGTCTCCCACCTACTCTCCCAATCGTGGTGGCGGTACGTCTTATTCCTAGACTTCGGTCATGTCTGTATCGGATCTCTACAATCGGAGTCGATCTTCTCCTATGCTTCGATACCACCGAACATCTAGAAAGTTTGGCAAATCTGCCAATGACTCTCATATCTCAATGCGTGTAAATAAATCAAGATAAAGCACAAGCATAGCAAGGTATAGAAATCTAGTATGTGATTTTGGGAAACTCGAATCAAATCTAACTCGAGTTGTATCTTCCCGAATCAACATTAATTATACCTTTCTTGTCGTAGTTTCGGTTGAATAAGTCGAAGTCTTGAAATCTCGATATCAAATATGTCAACACATATCTGCAACGACATGTATAAATGTATCATATCAACCTCTAACTCAAAGGAACACACATATGGATCAATATTCAATCTCGGTATATTTCGACGGCGTAACGGCGTAATCTCGCGATACCGGTCAACTCAATTATCAATAATCAATATCAATAACTCATAATCATCCCAAATATATTCCATCATCTCAAAATCTACAGAACTCAACTCAAGACATGCTGAAATTTATACAAAAATCGCATATCATAACCGTTCTTCGATCCGGTTGCGAATAAACGTTCCCAATAATCACAATAACAAATAATAACAATCAAAATCTGATTTCCCCAATCATCTCAACTTCACAACATGCTGAATGTATTAATACTTACATCCTTTTGAAGCTAATAATAAGAGGAGCACAAATATAGACTCGGATTCAAATTCGGTTGGCCGGATCTTGCGAAACCCTCAATCTAAGCTAGGATGCAACTTGAAGGAAATTCTGAAGCTTTTCTTGTTTCTCTCTCGTCCATATCAAGCTGGGAATGAAGATAACACATTATATATGCATGGCAAGGACACATGGCTTATTCTTTGGTCTGCACGTTTCGCGCATATGCGCGACCATCACCGGCGCATATGCGCGAGACGCTCTGTCTCGGCGCTTGACAATTTCAGCTGCTGGCGCTCGGCGCATATGCGCCCACTTCTCTGGACAAACACGTAAATATTACAAGTGTATACAAAACATTCTTTTTGTCACGATACTAACTCAGAGTATACCGAGAATATATTTTCTCTATCTCACGCAAGAGAACCTCAACACACATGAAAAAAACTGTAATGCCCGAGATTTTATCATGTTAATCTTAGATGAGTATTTGATTGATTGATATGATTATAGACAGAGCACGTCGAGATTTGATTGGAATTGTTGAGTTGTGAATATGTGTGAGGACAGAAGGTCTCGCGCATATGCGCGAGCGGTGGGATTCCAAGATGTGCCGAGACGAAGGTCTCGCGCATATGCGCGACAAGAGGCGCGCATATGCGCGAGGTGTCCAGTAGGATTTACAGCAACTTCCTGAACGTAGTCTATATTGCGTTCTTGTTGATTATTTATTCCTCATTTTTTATATTATATTATCATCATGATCGTCATCGTTTCGGTATAATCCTCAACACAGCAACGCCTTGAAACCGTAAACTAAAATGTGCCTATGTTTTTTACTCTCGAGCTCGTGGTCTTAATAATTGATTGTACAAGAGTGTCTATAAATACGAGCATTTGTGGTCTCTAACCTCATACTTCATAAGAACAATACTACACCATATACAGGGAGTCGAAGTGCTTAGAAGACTTCAAATCAGATGAAAGCAGAATAATTACAAATAATTCAATGACTGGAGGTAATACTCGATATGTTTCCGTATATTTTTTTATCATGTTCATCGATGTACATGAACATTATTTTTGAGAAAAAATCTCACAGTCGATGAAGTTTCAATATACTAGTATGAAAATCTACGAGCATCAGAGTTGAGAGTTGGAACGAACGTATAACAACAATTCTTGGAATGCCGTGGGCATTCTTGATTGGTGTTGAGCTAACTATAGTGTAAAGTTATATCTTTTTGGTTAATAAGATCCAAAAGAAAGTCTTAATTTCAATATTACAAGTGAAAGATCTGTTTTTTAAACATCCACATTACATATTAAGAATTTTTGGACAATTTAATATTCTAAAAGTGAGGTTCGCATACAATCAATGTATTATTTAAACTAAAATAGTCAACGGATACGAAGCGCCCGTGGCCTGATGGATAAGGCTTCTGACTTCTAATCAGTCGGGCCAAGTTCAAATTTGGCCTTCACGATGAAACATAATGTATTTTGGATTAGAGTCCGACCCAACTGCCTATGAAAATATTATTTATATATAAATATATATATTAATGTGGCTATCACATGGTGGGTAAAAGTCAATTAAAGGATCGAAAAAGTTTGTTTCTTAAGATTTTGTGTAGCTCATGTAATCTTGTTTTGTTGGAATTGCTGTCACGGCCACTAATATCTAGTGCAATTTGTAATGATATGAAACAAAACGGGTAACATCCAACCAACACTTGCAATTCAGATTTTTTAAACATGAAGCAAAGCTGATGATATATTTTGATTACTTTTTCATTAGAGACTATTATTATTTCTCAATAATCTTGTCATCGATTAATTCACTGATTAGCAATTAATAAAAATCGAACATGTGAACATTTTTTTATAATAATTGAAATTTGCATGACAGTTCAAGAATTTTACTAAAATCTATAGATCATGACAGTTCGATTTTCATATATATGTCAATAAATGTACCAGAATTGACAATAATCATTAAGTAAACTCAAATCATTCAATGTATTTTTAGTTTCCCTAACTTCGTAAAGATTTATATTTTCAAAAGTTGGATCATAATTGTTTAGGGAGTGTTTGAAAAAATTATGTTTTTGTATAAGTGATTAAATTTATAGATTATCAAAAAGCGAAGAAAATCAGAAGTAGATAGTTTTTTTTTTAAAAAAAAATGTAAAGTTAAAAATCAGAAGTAAAAAGTGTTTGATAAATAGGTTATTATAGTGATTTTAACATTAGATTTTTTATTATAATAATTTTTGGAGAATCAAAATCAACACATGATTAGCTTTTAAATTTTAATTAAGCAGAACTAACGCATAATATGTGTTTAAGAAACACACAATAAAGATTTTTTAAACTAAAATATGATAATCACTAATTTTTGGTGTCTCTCTTGAAACCAAACAAACTCTTAAAAATAAAAAGGGAGGCATGCTCAAAAAAATAAAATGAAAAAGGCTGGGAAGTAAAAAAGAAAGTTGGTGAAAAATACTCAATCAAAACATTTCTTTGGGTTCATTCCTTACCTACAAAATTGTGGTACTATGTCATACAAATTGTGGTACACTTCATGTAGAAATGTGGTACTAAAAATGTACCCAGGGACTGAAGAAAAAAAAAACGACGACTGGGGAGTGATGGCCAATTTGCCGGAAGTAAAATGTGGTGTGGCTTAGCTGGCACACGTGCGTGCATTGGGGAATCAAAGGTTGTATAAGCTGTCACCGCAAATCTTTGCCCGGTTGACCACGGGCATTGCTTAGTCCCTGTGCCTCCCACACGCCTAATTCATCTCCAGGTCGTCCATCATTTCCCCCATTTTATTTAATATAAATAACTTTTATCTTACCAATTAACCTTTTTTTACAACTTTTTTTTTAAAAAAAAATAACTTCATCAATAAATAAAAACATAATAAAATTGTCAGATTTAAATTTTTTTAGCTAAAAAAACAAGAAAAAATATCCACGTCCATAATATATAATATAAATTTA
>NC_133315.1:19241518-19280926 GCF_012295235.1 Primulina huaijiensis
GTTATAGACTTTTAATGACTTTTATGGAGTTTAAAAGTCTAGAGGTATTCAAACTAGACTTTTATATACTCCATAAAAGTTTAGTGGTATTCAATGTAAACTTTTGTACAATTTTAAAAAGTCATGTGGTATTCAAACTTGACTTTTAAAAACTCTACAAAAGTCTATAGGTATTCAAAATGTCAATAGACTTTTAATGACTCTATGGAATTCTATTAAGTACAAGAATTATAGCCTAAGGTACAACAATAAAATGTCAACAAAAGTCTTTGATTCAACCTAAAGATTTGTATGTACATTTAATTGAGAAATCTCCTAAATTCACATACTCAATACAAACTTTCATTCTTTTCTCATCTATTTATTTTTCTTTTTATTTGTACTTTTTAAAAACATAATTAAAATTAATTTTTTTATTAATTATTATATAACATTTTATTTTTAATTATTTTCTTTAATTTTAGTTAATCTATATCTTAAATTATTGTATAAGCAAATTCATACCGATACTATACCAAAATTTTCGGTATACCGAACCAAAAAAACCTTACATTTTAAAAAAAGTTATAATTTATTGTTTTAAAATATTATATATTTTAAAATTTTTTATATTTTTTCGTTATTTCGGTATATAGCAAAATTTTCAAATTGGATATCGTTACCGTACCGTACCGAAATCTTCGGTATACTTAAAATTCGGTAAATTAAATATTTTTTTGTTACGGTAATCTCGGTATATCGAAAATTCGGTATTTTTTCCCATCCCTAACAGGGCTTGTATTGGCATGTGCTATATTACACAATTTTCTTTGAAAGAAGTGTCAATTTGATGAATTTCAAATTGAACTATATAATGAAGCTCAATTGTCTTCATCAGCACAAGTTTATGAAGGTGACGACTTTGATCAGTTATTTAATACTCAAAAACAACAACGAGCAAATGTTAATACATGGAGGGATACCATAGCCAATGGAATGTAGAACAATGTTGATCAAATTGTCAGTAATTATTAGAATTTTTTTTATAAAAGGCTACTCATTATTTTGAGTGTTTTTTTAATAAAATTTTATTATGAACTTATAAAAATATTGTTCATTAATATGCTGAATTGACATAAAGAATTGAAATTTTGATTTCAATAAATTGGATAGTTCATTTGTCGTTTTTCACAAATTAAATTGATTTAACTTTTAAGTAAGTAAAATTCATTTACATTCATAAATAAAAAAATTAATTTAAAATTGAAGAGGTTATTTATGTCCAATAATTATTTTAAAAAAATTTTAAAAAAATAAATCACAATTATAAACTACAAAATTCACATAATTCTATGAAAAAGTTTACAAAAGTCTACAAAAATCTTGAAAAAAAGTCTATAAGAGTTTATGAAATTTGTTTTACAATTCTATGAGATTCCATAAAAGTCAATAAAAATCCATCAACTCCACAAAAGTCCATCATTTTAAAAAAAGTCATTAAAAGTCTTTGAAAGTATATAATAAATACACCCCCCTTTATCTCGTGAGACGAGTCAATTTTATCGATATTCACAATAAAAAGTAATACTCTTAGCATAAAAAATAATATTTTTCATGAATGACTCAAATAAAATATCCATCTCATAAAATACGATCCGTGAGACCGTCCTACACAAATTTTTGCCAAAGTTTCATAACGTGAATTACAAGAAAACAAAGGCAGAGAGACTCACCAAATCCCACTAAGCACAACCCACCTCAAAATATTGATTCCCACTGAAGTAAACATCAAAATGGAATTGGGGCCCGCCATTTTGCCTTGTCCAAAATTCTCTTTTGACTACAAACACCACCTAACTAACCATGGTTAACAACTCAGCCTGAGTCAAGAAAGCACACACACGTGTGGAGTGGTACAAATTGGGAAGAATAGAAACGCAGAGAAATGTCTCTGTTCTCATTTTGCATCAATCCTTCTTCCCCTAACAAAGTTAAAAGAGAATTCGCAGTCTTCTCTGATTTGGGAGATTGTTCTACTACATTTTCTTTTCTTGAAAATTTTACGAACAAAGTTCACATATATATATATATTTTAGCAGAAAGTTGGGAAGATAAAGAAAGAGGGTGAGATTGAACATGCCTCGGAGTTTGCAGCCGTTGGACGACGTCGTACAGATCCCGTACCATTTCCGATGCCCGATTTCTTTAGAGCTGATGCGTGACCCGGTCACTGTTTCTACAGGTCAAACGTTCGACCGTTCAAGCATAGAATCGTGGGTGGGAACTGGGAATACCACGTGCCCGGTCACCCGGGCTTCATTGACGGACTTTACCCTCATACCCAATCACACTCTAAGGCGGCTGATTCAGGAGTGGTGTGTGGCGAACCGGTCGTTTGGAGTCGAGCGTATTCCTACTCCCAAGCAACCGGCGGACCCGATTTTGGTTCGGACTCTGCTGGACCAGGCTTCGTCTACTTCGGCTCCGTCGAGTTTGAGAATCTCGGCGTTGAGAAGGCTTAGAGGGCTCGCGCGTGATTCGGAGAAGAATCGGGCGGTTATTGTTGCGATTAATGGACGTGAGATTCTGCTCTCGATCGTGTTCTCGGGTGTCGACGGTGATTCATCTGAGTTGGATCACGAATCACTCGCCATATTGGCGATGTTCTCGCTAACCGAGGAGGACTGTATGTTCGTGGCTGCTGATTTGAATCGGATTCGTTATTTTGTCAATTTACTGTTCCATTCCTCGATCGACGTTCGAGTAAACTCAGCAGCTATGATTGAGACAGTCGTGGCAGGGTTAAGGTTGCCTGAGCTTCGAGCCCAAATCAGCGGCGTCGAAGGAGTGTTTGACGGAATTGTTGGAATTTTGAAATATCCCCTGGCTTATCCCAGGGCTTTGAAGATCGGAATAAAATCCCTGTTCGCATTATGTCTCGCGAAGCAGCACAGGCACAAGGCCATTGCGGCAGGTGCGGTGGAGGCGCTGGTTGACAGGCTGGTGGAATTCGATAAGTGCGACACCGAGAGAGCACTGGCGACGGTGGAACTTTTATGTCGTATCCAATCAGGTTGCGCGGCATTCGTCTCACACCCCATGATAGTCCCTTTACTGGTGAAAATCATCTTGAAGATCTCAGACCGCGCCACCGAGTATGCAGCCGGAGCTCTACTCTCGCTTTTCTCGGCATCGGAGAAAGCTCGGAGGGATGCGTTGGCCGCCGGCGTCTTTACTCAGCTGCTGCTGCTTGTGCAGAGCGATTGCACGGTGAGAGCTAAGCGAAAGGCGCAAATGCTGCTGAAATTGCTTCGCGACTCGTGGCCCCAGGACTCCATGGAGAATTCCTGTGATTTTCATTGCTGCGACGTCGTTTTGTTTTGATCAATCAAATTTAGAAAAAAATATTATATATAACGAAAAAAAAAGTGTCGCTTAGAAATGAGTACATATGGAATTTTGACGATGCATGTATTTTTGTATGCAACGTTTTCGTTTTATAATTTAATCCATCGAAAAAGATTTTGCCAAATTAAGAAGTCGAATAGAAGATCTAATTTTGCAATTTTTTAGACATGGGAAGCAAATTATTTCGATAATGTACTTAGTTGAAAATGTATGTTTCTTTTAAGATACACTTAATTAACGTCATGTTAATTTGTGAAAAATTTGTCCTACTTTGTACAAGAAGTTGGTATTACTCAAACTTTGGATTACATGAGATATCTCTTTTTGAATCAAATATACAAATTTATAGGTGGTCATGTTTTTGCAAGTAGATAACAAGAAAACTGAGGAAACTATTTTTTTTTTTTTGGTCTATCCTATCTGATACTCACGAGAAATTTAGGGTACGATTTTGACGAGTGTCACTAATCTAGACGCAGGTTTTGAAATTGTCATGAGCCTGAAATCACAAATAAGACCGTTAGAAGGGGTCCAGGAAGGTGTCCTGACGTAGACCCTCCGACGCTCAAATCAGAGACTGAGGATATATGGGGAAGCAGCTAAGGGCGCTGCTGAAAACAATATAGTGAATCCATCAATTAAACACTCAAACCTGGTATTTATAGGAGAATACATGGGCCCTTGATGGGCATATCTTCCATTTGGATTAGGGATGGACCAGGGGTAGTGAGCTCATTCATAGGATATCACTATCCATTAGACAATTGATGCTATTCATTCTTATTTTTTTATTAGCTTTTTTTTAAAATCTCTTGTTTGAAGTGAAAAAAAAACAAATCAGATTGTTGAATATGAGATAATTTTTTTAAATTCTATATGAAACAATTATTTAATCTTAATTATTACTATATTTATATATATTCTAGAATATAATTCTATTAGAATATTTAGAATAAAGGAAAATAAACGGGTAGCATGAATCAAATCTGTTTACTTCTTTACGATTGTGGTCTTTTAACTTGTTAAATTTCAGCTTTAAAATATTATCTTTTTGTTTTTTTGCAATCCTAGTTATTTTATGACGTGAGTTTAATGTGACGCAGACATATGTAGTGTCATATCAACATTTCCTATAAAAACAACTAAATTGTCAAACATTAGAAAATACATACCTAAGACTAAAATTTTGATAACGTAAAGTACTCAAATCGCAAAAAAAAAAAAATGTACATAACCGAATACATTTTTTTATAAAAATAATTAAATATTTCACAATGCTTATATTTTCAAAAAACTAGGAGCAGTGCCAAGCTAATATATTTTTTCTTGAATGAGCAATTTAATTCTGATTTTAATTTTATTTTTGTCTCTCGTGAATGAAATTCACACTCCTTAAGATGATAGCAATAAATTTATAAAACTCGCTTGAATTTTCATGATATAGATGGTGGCCCTAATTATGGAGACAGAAAATGAATGAGGCAAGCAATATACATCAAATATACATGGATGGTTCAACTTCCTTTGACCATTGACTAGCAATAATAATGCACTAAGGGGTTGGAGATGGCATGTGTTCTATAGGTTTACTAGGAATAATGACATATTTAACAAACGGTCTCACGAATTTTTATCTGTGAGACGGGTCAATCTTATCGATATTCAGAATAAAAAGTAATACTCTTAGCATAAAAAGTAATATTTTTTTATGGATGACCCAAATAATAAATCGGTCTCACAAATACGTCCCGTGAGACCGTCTCACACAAGTTTTTGTCTATAACAAAACGTATGGAGTATCCACTCAAATGCTAATTCATCAGTGACTTATCTATCTCCCTTTCTCCTAAGAATTTTTCATAATTGTTTAATTTTTACATCTATGTATTATATGATTTAATGATCGTCACAATTATAGATATATACTAGAAATCGAAAGATGTCCTCGTAGATTTACTATAAATATCTTGATTTACAAAATTACTTTTTCCAAGTGTGTAAGTTGATAGATAAAACATGATTTTAAATTAGAGGATATGTTGTCATCAAAGTTAAGTGGAGTGAATGGACTGGAGACAAAGTAGTTTGTAAGTGGTGATTTTATTATATTGTTCCTACTTTTTTTTTCTTTTTATGAATATGAATATTATTCCTACTTTGATGATGAATTATTTAAGAGGCACATGGTTGTGGATTCTGACATGGGCTTTGGCCTTTTCCTTTTAGATATACCGAATGGTCCTCTCAATTTTGCACCACATAAACATAGCCATAAAAGAACAAGAATAGTGAGCAAAAGAATTCAAGTATCTAACTTAGGACAAGAAACAGGGGAATTCCTATTGATGACATTATTTTGATTCGAATGGCAAAAGCCTTGTGCCAATGACATACGATTCAAAATGGGAAAGACCAAATCTTTAATACTTATTCCCTGTTCTTTTTTCTGATAACATATCAGTTCACCTCTTTGTGTGTCAATTGTATTTTATTACCGTCTCACGGATCTTAATCTGTGAGACGGGTCAACCCTACCCAAATTCACAATAAAAAGTAATACTCTTAGCATAAAAAGTAATACTTTTTCATTGATGACCCAAATAACATATCCGTATCACAAATACGACCCGTGAGACCGTCTCACACAAATTTTTGCCCTTTATTAAAGAGAAATTGCATTTTTAATCATGTTATTTTTTTAAAAAATTTTATTATTTATATTGTCAAATTATAGCTTTAATAATTTTATTTTACAATGTCAATCATTTTTAAGATGTAACAACAATGTGGTCCAAACCTGTACAACCAATACCTCATCTGCACTTCAGTGAAAAATGATTAAAATTATCAAAATTAAAATATACAAAACTAAAACTGAAATTTAACAACACAAAATATTAAAAAGCACAAAAGACGAATATATATGACTAAAAACACGATTTTCCCTTTCACTCATACCCTAGAATAATTTGATCCTAAAAAATGGATTTGGTGGACACAATCTTTTACATTTATTGAAAGACTTGCGATGGTGAAACCGTGAAAGTAAATTACAAACTTCATTTCACGACAAAACCTAAAAAGCACAAAGTTCACTAGTATTGAATCAATGGTGCATAGGACTAGAAATTAAGGTTTGCATTGCATGATTAAAACAAGAGAGTGTTCAAATCTTTGTCCTGTAATCAAAGGAAAGAAGATGCCAGCCTTAAAAGACCATTCGAACAACTTAATATATACAACAAATGTCTCCACTGCCATTTATTGCGTCTAATATTTCATAGAGCCAAGGTTTTTTTTTTCTCAATTGAAGTGACCATAATTAACAAAGTTTAAATTTATACCATCATCGTAGAGTTATCGGCTTCACTACTCGATCCCAGTAAGCACAACCTTTCATGCTTCGAACCCACGAGATTCGGGGGCAGGAAAACAAAAGGGTTTTAGGGTCGAACTAGCATGCTTTAAGCCGTGTCCAACCAAAGATCAAAAAGCAAAACAAAGAGTCCTCGACAGGGACGGATACGTCTTTTGGGTTTAAGGGGAATAGCTCATGCTTGCCACACAAGAAGTCCTTTTTTTCTCAAATTTCCAAAGCCGTTGTTTTACAAATGGGACATATGTTCTTTAGTGTCAACCATTGCTTGATGCAGTTGACATGAAACTCATGCCCACAATCCGATATCCCAATATTATCTCCATCAATGTATTCCTCCTGATATAGTCGAGTGGACGGGAAAAGAAAAAACTCAGAATCGGATCCTTTTGAAAGTAAGTATGGGATGCAAACGAAAAATGTAGCAAGTTGATCTAACCTGACATACACAGCATGGCTCCAAATTCAGTGCGACACCAAATACTCTATACTTCCTCTGTTTCATCGAGGCCAAGACTTTCTCCTCGCTCAATCCGGTGTTAACATTCCCTATACGTTCCTCCAAAGCTAACAATTCCTATCACAAACAGGGGAAATGTTAAGAGCTGCTAACCAAAAAAATTCTCTTGAAAATCTAAGAATGTAAAGAGTATTAAAGTAAAGTAGAGTAGAGTACTTCATAAGACATGTTATCCACATCAAGCCTCATGTCTCTATGCCGGTCATGCATCTCCACAAATCCATTAATAAAAGGGTCGATCAGCATATAATCCTGAAAAAGGGTTGATATATATTTAAATCATTCACCTTTATCCTAGAAAAATCATACGTGATACGCTGCTTATGCCATAGAAAGCCGAGATAAAATATTCCAAAGGTCTTGATAGCATGTGGCAACTTCTGCCTAGTCGAACCGTACGGTTCACAATCGCCAGAGACAACTTCTGTGCGTTCCGTAGGCATATCTCTCTATACATTAGGAGAGTGCACATCATATCTTTTCAATATAGGCTCCAACCGTGTACTTCCAAAACAAGCAAATTCGAACAATACTTTTAGAAATTATAAAATTCACCAAAAAGTAAAATTATAAAAATGAAAATTTTGCAAATACCGTCCATCTACACATCAAGAGTAAACACCACAAAAAATCTCATTTAGGCCTGCATCCAAATGTCTATTTCCAAACCTAACATTAACTCCAAATTATAAGAAAATTGTGTGAAGGATAAATAGGAAAAACTCCAGTATATTTGTCAATTTATTATGAGAAACCATGCCGTGCAAACAAATTTTGAGACTCCAAATATCGATTAAAAACATAATTTAACCTCGATAAAAAATATAAAAAGACACGAACAGCTCCACATGTAAATTTCCATAAATAACTCCAAACTCAATTAAATCTACGGAAATTATCGGGTAATTTTGAAAATCATATAAAAGTTATCAATAAAAAAAAGTTCAACTCTATAATTATTTCAATAAAAAAAAGTACAACTCTATAATTATTTTTAAATTTAGTAGCAAATACCCTCTCTACAAATTTATGCTTGGATTTTTTCTTTCCAAAAAAAATTTTTTTAATAAATTTTATAAAAAAAATTATTTGAACAAACTTTTAATTTGACAAACAAAATAGAAATTTGTTTTATTTGATCTTTTGTCTCTAGAATAGTGTTTCCCCAAATTCAAGCGCAGAGTTTTAAAAAGGTTTTAAGAAACGTTTGATAACATCAATGAAATAAATCTAAATTGCTGATCCAGAACAAACCTCAGGTTGTAAGTGGACACCCCTTCGCATGGCGTTCAAGACTTGGCGGATCTGCTAAATTAAAGAGGACAAAGTGTAATTAGCACAAACCAATGGAACTTACAGCAATCTCATTACAAGCACCAAGGAACCAAGTAGGCATAGGAAGTAGTTAAAGAAATGAATAATGAAACATATGCATTCACAGGATCTGCTAAAACTTCTCGATTGTTTAAAGGGGATCTTCATCAACGGTCAGATTTCCCAAGGACTGAACACAAAATACCTCATTCTATGCTTCCACAAATGGGAAGACTCAATGAGGCAGAAAGAACGAGAAAAAAACAAAGAGCAGCCAGTTCCCAACGATTTTTTTTACATCCAAGTAAACAAGAATAAGTATGAGTACGCGCAACAATGAATGGACCAGAAATAAAGTAATACTTAAAGTCGAGATACAGAACTCAAAAGGGTTTATTCCATAAAACTATTAAATGTTACTCTATGAAAAGTTACCACTTATGGTTTATAATCCATCAGTGCAGATCATAGGGTTATTACAAAAAACCATTCAATGTTCCTCCATGAAAATTTACCAGTTTTGGTTTATAAGCCATTATTGCAGATCATAGGATTTTCAGAGCCAAAAAAATGTTAAAAGAAACCCAAGGAATTTTCTGTTTGAAAATTTAAGTATTCATCGCATCAGTTACAACTTCAATAAAGGGCACATACCAGTCTATGCCTTCCCTCAACGGCAGCTAAAGCATGCCAACCGCTAGCATCATCACTTGTCATATCAATCGAGAACGCTGGTGGCCGTTGATCTGACTGATGCTGTCCAAGACTAGTACTCGGTGCCTCATCTGCTGAAAACGAGGCAGAAGGGAAAGGCACAAAAGGACTTCTCCGAACTCCGGAGTCAGATTCAATCCGTTGAGTGGGGTTCCAAGGATAAAATTCTGAGAATCTCTGATGGGCTTGAGATCTTTGCATCTGATGAGGCAACAAGATTACGGGAGATGCACGCGCACCAGAACCTGCACCAATCTGGGAAGCAAATGAAGGATTTCTAGAAGATGTAGAAGTTCCAGGGGCAAAACTCCAATCAATTTGGTCTTGTGGAACATTTCTTGTCTCAGGAACAGAAACGAGCATGGGAAAATCGGGATTATTTCTGAGAGAGCTTCTGGCATTGACGTCATCATGCACAGTAGGACCCCTTTCTCCAGAGGGAACAGATGACCTTGAGAAGCTGCCACCTCGTGTGCTCAAAGATCTATTCCAAGGGTAAGGATGTGTGCCTAAATCCTCAGATGCAGGTAATATATGGGATTGATTAAGGGTGTTGCCTGGATTTATTGGCGGTACAACTGGTGATCTCAACTCTAAAGATTCAATACTTGAGAAAGGTCTTGGAAGCGGCTGGGTAGCATAAGCAGTAGGACGTCTCAAAGGAATGCCTCTAGCAGCATCAAATCGAACCAAATCATGGTGTCTGGTATTCGATCTTCCAACAGGATTTCTGCCCGAGCTTTCTGGAATTCCTTGAACATTTGAAGGATAAGTAGCAGGGGTTGCTCTACTCATTCCAACCCCTCTTGAATTTAGTTGCTCCGAGCGAGTAGTTAGAGACGAATTCAGAGGTTCAGATGATATGCTTAAACTTCTTGGGCCAGAGTAACAACCATGGATAGAGTTCTGTTTCATGTTCTCCACTGGATGATTCGAGCTCGAACTCCCACCATGACAAAATTGTCCCGAATTACCTTCAACAGTCTTCCTCTTGCAGGATGAACCCCAAGGACCAGTAGATGAACCTGATGCATTATTTATTTCGAAAAATGAACTGGAACTTCCAGAAGCAGCTGCTATGCTGGAAGAAGCATAAAAATTCGAAGTTTCCACTGCCTCTGATTGGCCAGACTTATACAGATTATGAGGTAAACTAGCCCCTAGGCTTCCATGGCCATCACTTTCCCTCACAGGTCCATGGCTCGAGGTTGCATCCTGTGAACCAAGAATGGAGCTGTAATTTTGCATTGTAGGAAGCATTCCAGTTACCTGATTGCCGACATAACTAGAATTGCTGAAACCAGATGCTTCAAAAGACAAATTTTCTGTTCTTGCATCAGTCTCGGAACAAGGACCAAACGAGGATGACCATCCAAGCCTCATTTTTGAATGATCGTAATTTCGGTCCTGTGAATTATTTGCACTGGAGCTGGATTCACCTTGGGCCCAACCACTAAAACTCTGACCACGACTGCTAACAGCATTTGTGGAACTAATATTACTGCCACTAGAGGCAACCATGTAACCGAACAGTCGATCTTGAACTGGATTTAGCAGGTTATCCCAAGATGCGGAGTGATCCACAGAGCCGTCATTGGGAATAGATCCCTGATTCAAATCAACCGTTTCAGGGAAAGAATCAAGGGAACTTCTTTCCCCCTGCATATCTCTTATTATATCTCAGAATTCTATAGAGCCGAGAACTGCTACAAAATATTGCCGAAAAGTTTGCACAGATCTTCAGAGGAAGAAGAAAGATAATGAAGGCACTCTGATGCAAGACACAACAGTAAAGGGGATGGGATTAAAAAAAAGCAAATAAAAGATCAAATATTCAGACGTGTCTCTATCATATTGAAAAAAGAAAAAAAGCAGGCATCAGAAAATCTGCCATTTTAATCATTCTTTATTCTCAACACATACGCAACACAGCACTAAAAACATTAACATATAGAACAAGTCTTGCATAAGAAAAGGTACACTGAAAGTTAATTTACTTCAGAATCAGAAATTGTTGCAAGGAATGCAACTCCATCGGTTGTTTGTCCACTTGAAGCAAGCCAAACAATGTGGTATTATACTCCAGTAACTAAGAATTTTGATTTTTGATAAACAATACTTAAAAAACTGGCAAAGATACTAAATGGCTATTCGTATTCGACTCAAACACACAATTAGTTTGAAATTGACTACCCAAAGAAACAAACAAGATCAAATAAAAAAAGAAGCTTTAAAATTGTCAAATAAACAATCGGAAGCAGAAGCCGAAGTTGTGAATATTGAGGAGCTATGGTCAAAAATAGCAAATAAATTAAGATAAACCACAAACTCTTTTATTTTATTAAACGACAAAGGGAGATCATCAGCCGATTCAAAAGTTCAAGTACGTATTTCGGTCCGAGAAGCAAGAAAAAAAAATGACGCCCGGTACAATAAATAGCAAAACATAGACAACGAAAAGATTGCAACTTTGTGAACATCGCCAAGTTAGAAACTTTGACCAATCATTTTACATCAAAAACTGAATGACCCACTAGTAGAAACTTTGAATCCATCAAAGATCAAAAACTAAATTTCAACAATAAATATTGCCCATCCAACAATCAAGAACACAAATTTCGAATTTGTACGCTACTGGACAACAAACTAAATCGTACAATCGCAGACCCTACATCGAAGATCCCTTTTCCAAAGATTTTCGATCTCAATCAAAAAAATTCGATTAAAAAACCACGCAATTTCAACAGACAACGCATAAAAAACCGAAAACTCAAGAGAATAAACAAATTGTCGAATGGGTCAAGAAAAAAACCGGCGGAGAGCGGATGATCGGAGGAACTGGAGCAGGACAAACGCCTTCCCTTTTTTATTTTCTTCACGATGGAGTTTCTGATAAAAGGGCAGTTGGTGGAGAGTGAGAAGCGTTTCAAGAAATCTCAACTATTTTAATCGGTATTTTGTTACAGTAAAAAAGAAAAATACTCCCAGAATTTAATCACTTTTTTTAGGTGTTTAATGGTGAGAAGACGATTACTTTCACTTGCAAGAGAGATTAAAGGGATAACACAGCCACGAGAAGACAAGCTAAAGTGGTCGCCTCGCCATGTGTGTGAAAGAGGCGAGAGAATAAGCGGCGGAGCTAATGGTGAGGCTTTATTGTATGAAATATTATATTATTATTATTTAATTTAATGTTGTTGTTTTAGTGGTAATCTACTATTAGTTTAATGGATTAAGGGCAATTGACTTTTTTTAAAATCGCGTTTTCTAAGTCCGAGACATAATTAGTACATTACTCAAATTATAAGTATATTATTTGATGATTAATCGACTATGACTTGTAACTCAATAGAAATAAAATATTCATTTGAGAAATAATAATTGTAAATGTTAAGAAAAGGATCCAAAAACAATATTTGGCTTGTATCATATTTTAATTTTTTATTAGCATTTTTTATGTAACTTTTGATAAATAAAAAAAACAAAATGTGAGTTTAATTTTCAAAATTTATGAATTATTGCAATATTGGCATGAGATTGCTTGAAAAACAATAGAGTAGGTCTCTTGTGAGACGGTCTCATGAATCTTTATCTGTGAGACGAGTCAACCCTACTGATATTCACAATAAAAAGTAATACTCTTAGCATAAAAATTAATACTTTTTCATGGATGACCCAAATAAGATATCTGTCTCACAAAATACGGCCCGTAAGGCCGACTCACATAAGTTTTTGTCAAAATAATAATTATCTTTGCTAAAGATTGATTAAAGAATGATTTTGCAGTTTGAAAGGTGTTGAACAATTGATTGGTTGGACATATGCAATTTACATCCTTAAACCATGTTTGTACATAATAGTAAAAAAAAAATTGATTAAACAAAATTTGTTTATCCTCGGCACCTTACAAGGGAAAGACGAGTATGATTTAAATTATTATTTGATTACACCATAAATATTTAAGTATAATAAATTATTTATATTTTATATTTGACTCCACACTCCACGAATTCAATTTTTAGAAAGAAATCATTGTATAAAAAAGTTGAATTCAACCGTTTGTTTGTTTGTTTGTTGAGTATATGTATTCTGAGACGATTTCACATGTCTTTATTTATGAAACTAGTTAAATATCGTCATATTTACAATAAAAAATAACACTTTTGACATAAAGAATAAAAATATTTTCACGGGTGACCCAAATAGAATATTTGTCTTACAATATTGGCATGTGAGAACGTCTCACGTGAATTTTTGTGTTGTTTGAAAGCTTGATGTTCTATGTTTTACTTAGGCCAAGAAATTATAAGGTACGGATCGTGTTTTATATTTATCTACATTTCGCGTATCTGGTTCGCCTATGTACTTAGATTTGTTAGGGAATTTTATTTTTGACTAGGAAACAAAGCAAATTTTATAAAAACCGAAATGTTTTTATGGAGTTTGATCGATATGATTAGAAATAAATAGGGTTGGTTGAACTCTAAATTGTTGGAACTTATAGTTCGATGTTCACTCTAACTTGTTAGGTATTAATCAAGTTAAGCATTTAATTTTTTGACAACTTGTTCTTGTAGTTGGGTGGGTAAATATATTATAATAAAAAGATAATAGTATTGGCGGAATCTGTCATTTTAATTTTAGTTTGAAAATTGGAAGAGATAAATTAAATATCAATATACGATTTTATTAAAATATTAATAAAAACAAAGCAAAATCAATAATTTACTTAAAAAAATAAATAGATGGACTAAGAATACGGATTCATGTCAAATTTTAGAATGTCCAAGCCCAACAAATGATTGGTTGGGTATTACAAGTACTGGGATGGGCTATATCCATTCACATAGGCCCATAAGTTGAGTTAGGGCTTAGTGCTGTCAATGCTCCAGTAGTGGGCCATTTGGCATACCGGCCCAGAATCTGTATATCGATTTATATTCAATGCTGAAACGTCGTTAGTCAAAATCTGGATCTTTTTCCAAGGGAGAAAAAAGGTCAAGATAGTGGAGCGAATCCAGTCGAAAACGGGTAGGTAAAGTCCGAGGAAATGGACCCGTTATGGTTTTTTTTTTTTGACAAAAAAGAAAAGTAATATTTTAAATTATATTCAGAAAACATTAGTTTCGTTCTTCTATAACATTTCAAATCGGAATTATTTTTATTGCCTAACCGATGATCTATACGATACTATACTTAATCTTGTGTATCTATACTACACGTTATTTATTTAATATTTTACACGCACGACGTGTTTGCTTGAGTGCCGGTTAGAATTATAACCCGTATGTCAATCTTGTGATGATTTATTTGTATTAATTTTGTGAAAAAAAAGGAGGAGGATTGAGTTGAGGTTGTTGAGAATGGAACGACTGTCGCCCTTAGGACCCAACGAAGTTGGTGATGAAAACAACTTTTTTCTTATGTTAACCAACCTTACCTAGAAAACTAATAGAAATTGCATGCATCCGGTTCATTGATCCTAATTTAAAAAATATATATAAATAATTAAATATTGGAAGCAGAAAGCACCGAGTTATGGGTGGGTGGGATTCTGTTGGGATTTTGTCCATCAAAATATTATGAAAGTTGATTTAATTTATTTTCCCCAAAATTATAAAAAAAAAATTGACAAAAACTTGTGTGGGACGGTTTCACGGATCGTATTTTGTGAGACGGATCTCTTATTTGGGTCATCCATAAAAATGTATTACTTTTTATGCTAAGAATATTACTTTTTATTGTGAATATCAGTAGGGTTGACCTGTCTCACAAATAAAAATTCGTGAGACCGTCTCACAAAAGATCGTCTCACAAAAATTTCGTTTTAAATCTAACTATTGAAAATTTATTGATTTATTATAAAGTATAAATATTAGTTAGGACACAAATGGAACTGTTGAACAAAGTTTGATGCTAGACATCTTCTTTGAATTTGGCGTCCAAACTCGGAGTTTCCGAATCAAACACCAAATTCTTCTGCCTTCCTTCGTTTGCCAATCCCACCAACCGATTAATGAAATTTATCCGCACGTTAAATAATTATATAATTTAACTTCCATATTTTATATTTGTAGATAACAACAATATCCATCCATTATTAAAATATCTCAATCATATGCAATATAAATAATAATATCAATAACAAAAATTTCAATCCTTATTTTCTGAACCCATAAATCGGTCCCACCATGACTCCATAATCATTTAGAGAAATATGCACCAAACCATCCGGTCCACCACCACCCAACAACTCCCGAGTCACGACACTCGAACCGGTATTGGGCTTTTATATATCCCCCACCATGACTCTACTTGTCAATTCAGCAGCAAACTACAAACCAAGCAGGGGAGAAAAAAAGGGTGAAGGAGAGAAAAACTAAACAAATATCAAAGGAAAATGGGAGGAAATGGTGAATCCAATGAAAACCAAGCGGGGAGACATCAAGAAGTTGGCCACAAAAGTCTCTTGCAAAGCGACGCTCTCTATCAAGTAATGTTTCTTTCTATATACACTTGGGCCATTTTTTCCAAGAAAATATACATCTCTTGTTCTCTATGAGAAGAAGCAAAGAAAGGGTGGTTTTTTTTTTTTGGTCAGTTGTTATCGTCAAATAAAAAAGTTTCAGCCAATGAACCTTGAAATGTTATGCTGCAGTATATTCTTGAAACAAGCGTTTATCCCAAAGAACCAGAGTCCATGAAAGAGCTCAGAGAAGTGACTGCCAAACACCCATGGTACTATACGTACATTCATTTGTTCATCCTATATATATCCGGTTTTTTTACTTTGAATTGATACGTTTACTAATTCGAAAAATATAATATAGGAACATTATGACCACATCGGCAGATGAAGGGCAGTTCTTGAACATGCTTTTGAAGCTGATCAATGCTAAAAACACAATGGAGATTGGCGTTTACACCGGTTACTCTCTGCTAGCGACTGCTCTTGCTCTTCCTCATGATGGAAAGGTAGGCTAAAATATTGAGACGGGAAGTGGAATTTAATGAGATTTTCCCACCTCTAGCTAGTGATTAATAATAATAATAATAATAATGAATTAATGCCATGGTACGTAGTGATTAATAAAGTGTAATCTTGTGCAGATATTGGCAATGGATATTAATAGAGAGAATTACGAGTTGGGTCTGCCCATAATCCAAAAGGCTGGCGTTGCCCACAAAATTGACTTCAGAGAGGGTCCTGCCTTACCTGTTCTTGATCAAATGATTCAAGATGTAAGTCCACTTTCTAACCCTTTTTTTTTTTTTATGAAAAGATGAAATTGACTTTTGATAAAGAAGTAGCATTTTGGCGTGCAGATCCATTTTGTGAACCCACTACACCAACTTTTTTAAAGCTGACTTCACAAGTTAACTTTGGGGTCCGACCCTTTGGCCACGACAATAATTCAATGGGATCATTACAAAAAAATGACAAATAATTGTGAATTCTTGTTTTTTATTTTAAAAACATTAGTTGTTTGGACACGAGAATGACACCATCCATCCTTGTTTTTTTTTTTTTGCCTTCTCCAATTTTTTTTAGCTTTTTGTTGTTTCTCATCGAATTTATCATTTTTTTTCTAATTAAATAGTGATGAACAATATAGTTTTATTCGAATTAATATAATAAATCCAAAACATATTATATTATTATTATTATTATTTATTTGAAAAAATAAATGGAAAACAGGGAAACCATAATGGGGCGTTTGATTTTATATTCGTGGATGCGGACAAGGACAACTACATCAATTATCACAAGAGGCTTATTGATCTAGTGAAGATGGGTGGTGTGATCGGGTACGACAACACCCTGTGGAACGGGTCTGTGGTGGCCCCACCCGATGCACCAATGAGGAAGTATGTTAGGTATTATCGAGACTTCGTATTGGAACTCAACAAGGCGCTTGCGGCTGATCCAAGGATAGAGATTTGTCAGCTTCCCGTCGGCGATGGGATCACCCTGTGCCGCCGTATCAGCTGATCATACCCCATTTCTCATTATTAATTATGTTGTGCAACGTACAAATATGTAACCTTTGTTTGCTAAAAATAAGAAATTTTAAGTTTTTATTTTATTATTAACACTTTCTTTTTCTGTTACTTCTAGTACAAAATTGAATTTCAATGTGTTTTGTCATAAAATGAAAGGTTGGATTCTTTGTGATGTAGAAGACACTCTGACTGAAATGCATGTCCTCGTAGATTTACTATAAATATCTTGATTTAAAAATCACTTTGTCCAAGTGTGTAAGAGTAAATGGACGGGAGACACAACCCAAGGCTAATGAATCCATTAGACATTATCGTGCTACTCGATACTAAACAATAGATACAACTACTGAAAATAATATCTTCGAGCCCATCTATATGTTTTGATAAGATGTGCCATTTTAATCGTCAATATTTCAATCCCTTTCTTCGATTGATGTTCCAGTGAGGAGTTGGACCCAATTATCTAATACTTTAACGTCGAGTATTATGAAAGGAGGTATTTAAAAATCCAAGATATTAAGTTATTAAAATAGAGTGTATATATTGATTACACATTCTTGTTTATTTTAAGTTCAAATAATTATCATTATAAATTATTATATTATCTATGTCATTGATATCAAACAGTCCCTCAAATTACTACCACAGAGACATTCTCAACCGTCGATTCACTTCGAAGAGATATCATGGCAGGTGTTCATACGTCTCCGTACTCCTTACATCCGATGGTACGAAGATATATAAAGATTTGCAGCAGTTGTATTGGTGGCCAGAGATAAAACAAGACACTGCTAGATTCGTCTCTGAATGTCTCACATGTCAGTAGATAAAAGTCGAACATTAGAGACCAGTTAGAATATTAAAACCACTCTTGATACCCGAGTGGAAATGGGTGAACATACAATGAATTTTGTGGTTGGTTTAATTACCAAGAACTTTGCATGGACTTAATTCCATCTGGATTATAGTGGATCCTCTCACCAAGTAAACTCATTTTTTACCCGTGAAGACGACTTATAATATAAACATGTATGTTGAGTTATATATCAAGAAAAATTGTCAATTATATGGTATTCTAGCTTCCATTGTATCTGATAGAGATCTTCAATTTACATCAGCATTTTGAAATAGTTTGCACTTAGCATTAGGTACGAAATTGGCTTTCGGCATAGTTTTCTACCCTCAAGCAGACGGACTGTCTGAAAGAGTGATACAGACTTTGAAGGATCTATTGCAAGCTTGTGTGATAGGCTTTCTGGGAAGTTGGATACGAAATTCATGTCATTTGTCGAGTTCACATATAAGAATTAGATATCAGACTTCGATGGAGATGGCTCCTTATGAGACACTATATGGGCAAAAATGCTGGATGCCCATCCATTGGGACAATGTGTGTGAACAAGCTGAGTTAGGCCCTGAGATTGTGAGGCATACAACATAGGCTATTAACAGGATGAGAATTGCACAGAACCACCATAAAAGTTACGTAGATAGACGACAATATGTTCATAAAAGTGGCACCGATGAATGAAGCGCTGAGATTTGGAAGAAAATGGAATTTGAGATGCTAAATATTAATGATTTAATTAAGTTGACAATTACATTAATATTTTTAATGATATTTTTATTTAGCCATGATATTTCAGGCATGCTGGCTTCAAGATGACTTTCCAGAGGAAGATATCTGAAAACGTGAGAAACTTAAAATTTTATAAATTTATGAGGAAAATTCTTGAGATAAATCGATCTTTTTAATATTTTCTTGAGAAACAAAATATTTGATTTTTATTTATTCATTGGATAAAATAATCGAAGATATGAAGTTATTAAAATAGAGTGTATATATTGATTACACATTCTTGTTTATTTTAAGTTCAAATAATTATCATTATAAATTATTATATTATCTATGTCATTGATATCAAACAGCCCCTCAAATTACTACCATAGAGACATTCTCAACCGTCGATTCACTTCGAAGAGATATCATGACAGATGTTCATACGTCTCCGTACTCCTTACATCCGAGGGTACGAAAATGTATAAATATTTGCAAAAGTTGTTTTGGTGCCCAGAGATGAAACAAGACACTGTTAGATTCGTCTCTGAACATCTCACATGTCAGCAGATAAAAGTCGAACATCAGAGACCAGCTAAAATATTTATATATCAAGAAAATAGTCAATTACATGGTATCCTTGTTTCCATTGTATTTGACAAAGATCTCCCATTTACATCAGCATTTTGGAATAGTTTGCATGTAGCATTAGGTACGAAATTGGCTTTCGGCACATTTTTCTACTCTCAGACAGACGGACAGTCTGAAAGAGTGATACAGACTTTGGAAGATCTATTGTGAGCTTGTGTGATAGACTTTCTGGGAAGTTGGATACGAAATTGTCATTTGTCGAGTTCATATATAAGAACATGAGCTATCAAGCTTCGATAGAAATAGCTCCCTATGAGACACTATATCAGGCTTCGGAATAATGGAATGCAAATCTTGAGTGAGTGAGTTTGTTGACAGAATATGGACTTCACGGATGAGATATGCGTGTGATTGGCAGAGGAATGGAAGGAAAACATGACCAAAATATTTTAAATGTGCGTGCGCAAAAGATTTTTAGAAAATTTTCTTCAAAGGAACCTTATTTTCAAAATGTTAGCAGCACGTATATAAACTATTGACGAGAAACTTAAATGATTTTTATTAGATTGCGAAGTTATAATTGATATGATGTTATGCGGATTTCGGTCTTCCGATCTGGATGTCTTGCCAAACTTGACGGCTTTAGATGTCGACACTTGGGGCCGGATACCTCTACCAACTCGAGGACATGTGGATACCGACCTTCGGGTTGGGATGCCTAGTCAAATTTGACGGTGTGTGGATGTTAGTCTTCAGGTTAGAATGTCCTGTTAAACCTGGATTCTAGTATTACTTCAGGATTTGAGGTTTAAGGAAGATTTAAGGAAAAAATACTGAAGGTTTATGTTTGATGTTAAAAGTGATGGTATTTTATGAGTTTTATTATAGCATCTTTGAAATTTTATGTGTACTCGAGGGTTATTTTAATATGCAAGAGGGATTATGTTTGTTTATAAAAAAAAATTGAGGTGGGGAAAAGTTTATTTTTTGTTGTTGTTAAAGTTTTGGGAAAAAAATGTGTAATGCATGTATTATTTTTATTATACATACTTGTTATTTCTGGAAAGAATGGTTAGGCTTCTAATATCAATAGTTTTCATTGATGCAGATGAAGAAGACTGAGTCGGTGCTGGCTGGAGAGGATGAGCGGGTTCGTGGTAGAGAACACTTATCCGAATCATTTTATTGTATGCAAAACTGATTCTTTTTAACTTTTTGATTGGCCACGAAGAATATTTTTATGTTAAAGTTTAATTATTATTTTTATTTGGTCAAAGTTTGATGATATGAGGTGTATTATTTGCTTTTGACTAGTGATTATGAGACATTATTTTTATGATAGTAGAGACGGTTTCTTTTCGAATAAGTTGCTGAAATTTCTATGGTTTTTATACGGAAAGTTGCTCAAATTTTATGTTTAAAGATTCTAGGGTTTCGACCACTAAGATTATAAATAAATAAATAACACATATATTTTAAGGAAAAGTGTCGGACGTTTCAACTAGATATCAGAGCCGACCTCTCTTAATACGATGTGGTTCGGGGACAAACTAAGCTGAAGCTGATGGGAATGTGATGTCCGGGGCCGAAGAGGGCGGGGGTGATCGTTGGTGCCATGAAGTTACACGGATAATGAGCGGCTCCTGACAGATTTCTAAGCGAAGAGAGAATGAATAAAATGATCTCATAACGGAATTAGAGGGATTCCAAAAACTGTTTAGGTACGAGACTATGCAGTTGATGAGTGTTTGATTTGATAAGTATTACTAATATCAAGAAGGTATGTCTTCTTTTCGGAAGCTCATCACATTAAAACTTCAAAATTAAACGTGTTTGACTTGTGTTAAATTTGAGATGAGTGGCACTCTGGAAAATTTCTTAAGGTATGTGTTAAGAAATAAGCAAAATAGAAATACTCGTTTTGTACAATAGGGTGACCATGGAATTTAGTGCGTCAGAGTATACTGATTTCCTCCCATGAAAAGCCTCACTTTCGTTTCATGATTTCATCCGAACAGAACACATAATTAATTATTTATTAGAAAGTAAAATACGTGAACTTATCGAATACTTTAAAATCTTGTAAGCCATAAAAAAATATATAAGCTGGTTAAGAAGAAATTTAGTCAAATAGGCTTAAGAATGATTAATGAGATTATATATTGGGAAATTCCCCCAACATAGAGTCGTTGGTTATCATTGGCTCAAATTATGGATCAACCACAAAAATAAATACCCCTCGTGGAGTTATGGCAGGTTGAAGTCAAGTTTAAAGACAATATCTCTTTAAATAACACAATAAAATCGCAGACATTACTTGTTAAAAGTTACATGACACCGATACCTGAAAGTATTTGAGCTTGTGTATATAAATAATAGTAAATAAATACATGCACAAAATATGAAATTAAATGTAATTTCAAACACAAAATACACAGACGACTTTCAACTCAAATTCAATTTCTACCATCACAAAATCATCCCAGAAGTGAATCGAAATCTCACATTAAAAGCACTAAAAAACGGTTAGTTTCAAAACCAAACTAGTCAGTATTATTATCCAACCCAACTTTGTATAAAAAAACTAGAAGCTCATTCACTCAGTGACAGCGAAGCCAATTGCTCAGCAGGGCTGCTCAGCTGCTGCTGAGACACATTTTTCAGAACATCCATTGCCTCTGAGACCTTAGCTTTAAGAGCTTCTGGAGACTCCAACAAGTGCAACACTTCTGTCTGGTCCATTTCCAGAAGCATGCCAGTCACCTTAGCCGCCATATCAGGCTCCAGTTGTTCAACAAGCGGGTATAAATTTTCTCCCAACATCTGGAGGGATAAATAAAAAGGAGCTTTATTTCACTACATACAGTATACAGATTACAGTATTTGCACAGCAGAGATGATACTGCCAGCACATCATAACGTCTTTAAAAGTTGAAAGATCAGACACTTCACAGGAAACATGTAAAGAAAATGCTTACAGTCCTTTGCTCGATGGGGGAAGCGTTTGCAAGTGCAGATGCCAAAGCTCCAATCGGAATTGGTTGAGAAATTCCTGCATTATGCAATGGTAAACCACCCATTTCGTATGGGACAGGAAGCATGTTTCCAGGTATGCCTTGCATGGAAACATCAGGCATCCCACGCCCAAGAGGATAGCGAAAGCCACGTCCCCTAGGAAGCATCTGCAAAGTAGGAATTACATAACCAGCGAGAGATTACTCAAAAATCATAGGTCAAAATTACCACAAACCTGCTGCTGGATAACTGGTTGTGGGCCTTGCTGCATTGGAACAGCATTGGCACGCCTACTACCAGGCCGTGGACCTTGATGCCCTTGTTGAACAAGAGGCACAAACATATTCGGCATGAGAGGCGCACCAGGCCTCATACCAGGAACAAGTTGCTGCTGATAACCAAATCCGTGCTGAGATGAAAATTGAAACGCAAATAAATTCACTGATACCTAAAACTATTGGCCACAAAAAATATCCTACATCTAAAATCAGTTATAGGCTATTCCTAAAGAAAAATTCCATTCAAAATTCAGTCATTCGATCTTCAGCGTTATGCTTCCATTAAACAAAAGCATGTTATGAATGATGTCCATTGCATTTGTTGGGACTGTGAGAACTTTGATCAAATCTTAGGATAAACAAGATCAGATTTTTTCTGTTTTGTTTCCATTATAATGATTAGTACCATAAAGCCACTGTTATCCAATGGCATTTAATAGTGTGAAGAGCATAATTACTTGAGGAGGGATAATGGCAGGTGGTGGTTGCCCATAAAATATTTGTTGGCCCAGACCAGGACCACCAGGAGGGTACATTGGCATTCGAGGATTGACAGTAGATGCCATAGTCATGGGCCTCATTTGAGCAAACTGAGCCTGGATACAATAAAATGGATAGATCAACACTTCCACGCAGCAATTCACAGGGTATATAAAGGATGCCTCTAGAGTTACAGACTTACAGTTGGCTAACAACAAAGGGAAAAAAAACAATCCACTCATGGAACATAAAAACGGATACTCCATAAAGATATAGAATACAGATAGTTCCAGATCTGATGGCAAACAAAATAAGCTTTTCCACTTCCATCTTTCTCACAGGGGTGGTGAAAATATATAAAAAGTAAAAGGAACACCAACAAATCTACCTGTAACCGTGCTCTTCTATCTTCCTTCCTCTGAGCAGGGGCAACATAAAGTGGTTTGCCAGCAATCAACTTACCATTCAATTCAGAAAGCTGAAACCAATTTTGTTAAAGTCTTTAATTGAAAGGCAACTAGGTAAAAAGGGCGGAGAATAAGGAGCAAGCAATAAATCATTATCAAACTCACAGCTCTGGAAGCCTCTTCTGGTGATGAGAATGCAACAAAGCCCGATCCTCTGCTTATACCTTTAGGATCTCGCATCACCTGTATAGATATTAGAACAAATTAGAAGAGTCAGTCAACTATAAGATAAAGTATCAACGCAACCAAGTTACCAACCGCAAACCTTGTATGATGTTATTGAACCAAATGGAGAGAACAAATCCTTGAGTTTCTCATCGCCAATACTATCATCTAGGTTTTTGACATACAGGTTCAATCCTTGAAATTTGTCCACGGCTTCTTGTGCGCTCTGCTCAAATTGTTGTTTCAATTCAACCTCCCTCTCAGATTTCTTTTGAGCTCTCCCGACATACCATTCCTTGTTATCAAATTTATGGCCATTAAGGGATTCAACTGCTCTAGCAGCATCTTCTGCATTCTCAAAATTAACAAATCCAAAGCACTTGGACTTGCCGTCTTCATTTCTCATTACCGCAGCACTAGTGAGTGATCCAAATTCAATAAATGTCTTTCTAAGGTCTTCTTCGGTTGTTGTTTCAGAAAGATTTTTCACAAACACATTGGTGAATACTGTCTTGTCAACTGATATCTCTCTTTCTTGCTTACGAAGGAAGGGTCCGACATAGACTTGCTTCCCATTCAGCAGCATGCCATTAAGCTTCTCAATAGCTTTCTGGGCAGATTCATCACTAGCATATTGCACAAAACCATAGCCCATTGATTGACCAGATGCATTTGTTGCAATTTTGCACGACAAAATGTTCCCAAATGAAGAAAATGTATCATGTAGAGCTTTATGGTCAATTTCCTTGTCCAAATTCTGCAAAAACCAACATTGACAGAATCTAATCAAGTGTTTTATTTCAGGACAATCCACAGCAAGAATAATGGAGGAGAGGAAATAGTACCTTAATAAATATATTTCCAGCACCACTCCTGCGTACACTAGGGTCTCGATGAGAATACATAATCCTAATGGGTTTCCCATTGAGAGGAGTAAAGTTCAGCTCCTCCACCGCTCTCTCAGCTATCAAAAAGAAAGGTTCGGTCAAAGCTAAAGGAAAGGGCCTTCATCTTATTCTGCAAAAGATTAGCACGAAGGATATCTTATCCTTAATGTTACATTTACCATTTATTAACAAAATTTGATTTTGTAAATAAAAATGTTACCCATTATGCAACGAAGACAATTGCAACTGAATGAACAATGAAAGAACTTAAATGCTGATAAAAACAATACAAACTTGATTAGAAACTTAACAAGCCAATGAAAAATATAAGAGGAAACAAATCTCAACAAAGTAGTCACCAACCGCCAACAATTAATACTAGAACCATGAGTCATTGTATTGATCTCACACTTCTCCCATCCAGAATACCACTTAAATCGCAAACCTCTAATATGAGGTCATTAAACATGGAAGCCAAATCACACATTATAATAATAAAGTAATAAACGCAGAAGAGTTATTTGCTTCCATGTATCAACTCCTTCAACTACGCCCCACACATTTGAATCAGACACACTGGTATGAGATTTCTGACAGCTACATTATGTATCCTAAACTTGATATTCAACTCCTATTTTGGGAGATTAACGATTACTATAGTCATATGTCACTAAAATAACCCAATTCCAATTTTCGACTCCACTTTCTGATTGAATGTATTATAGCAAGGACAATTACGATCAACGTTGCAAAGGGCATTCACAAGAGGCTGATAGAATTGAATTGATTAATAAATGTCAAGAGCGACATAGAATACGAACCATCCTGAGGATTTCCGTAGTTGACGTAGCCATAACCGAGTGAATGTCGGCTGGTCAAATCCCTGCAAACCCTAACCGACACAACATCCCCCACCTGGCTGAACAGATCGTACAGTTGCGAGTCGGTCACATTCGCATCGAGATCTCCGACGTACAGTGAAGTTACGAACGGAGCACCGCCGGACGCCGTGGCATTCACCAACTGCACTTGGGGTGGCATCTGAACCTGAGCCGCCATCGATGATTTTTTTCCTTTTCAAAGATATTTCTAGATTTTTTTATTTTTTCTTCAATAGCTTCCCTCTCCTCGTTTTATTACCAGGCTCAAAGAGAAGCAAGAAGGAAACATAAGGCCGAATACAACTTCTCAACTCAGAATTTAGAATTTTTGCTCGAGATACTTTTTTTTACGATTTTAAAAGAAAATAGAGGAGAGGGAAGGAGGGATACGTCGGAGGCCCGACTGAGGAGAGGGAAAAAAAACTGACGCCGGACGTAGGCACGCCGGAGAGTGAAAACGGAGAGAAACGAAGCGCAGTTTTTTACAGCACACTGCAAAAACTCGAGGGATATTGCGGCGGCGTATGTTATTATTTGTTTGGGCTTAGGAATTAAACCTTGATTCCGTGAAACGAATTCCACGCCGTTGGATTAGATTGACCGGGTCCCGTACAGACGTTTTCGCGAAGACGTTGTGCAGCAATGCGACTTCTGTGATTTTGAAGAAATGCGCTTTCGTGGCCGAAGGACCCGATCCGGAGCTCGTACATATAAATGGCCATAAGCAAAAAAGAACCTAATATATATCCAAATGAAACAATTTATTTATATAATACGTTTAATAAAACGAGTCTTGAACTTTCAATTTTCAATTTTTTTGGTTATTATTTTTAAATAAAACAAATATTTATGTGTATTTCGGTTTTTATAAACCGGGTTTCTTTAATTATTTTGATTCGATTAATTCTATATTTGAGAAACTTTATCGCATTTTTTTACAAGTGTGCCAGTTAAATTATTATTTCATAAATAAGATTGATAAAGTTGTCAAAACGAGCAACTGTCGGGTTAACTGATTAGCCACGACTCCATCACGACTCACCATTTGTACTCAAATTCTGATTTCTCAGAAATTATCTATCTTCTACCATTGGTCTATTTATACGTGGCATTGGCTTACATAATTCCCTCATCGAATATCCATTTTCACATACTTCACTGGTAGTTTTCTCTTTTTTTCTTGAACAAAAAAAAAGTTTTCTTGATCAACTATTTCATTTGTTCAGCTGCTACTATATTGACAATGGGACCATTGGGGGATAGTTTTTCTTCCATTTATGGCTCATGGCCATATGATTCCAAAGCTAGACATGGTGAAGAAAACGATCATAATCTCGACTGCTGATCCCATCGAAAGCTCGCGAGTAGGGAGTACTCGATATCGGTCTAAGCATCCTCAAGTTCCCGCCAGAGGGTTCCGATCTGCCGGATAGTTGTGTGAGCTTCGATCACATCATGGCTAGCGAGGACTTGCTCTCAACTTTTGTTAAAGCACTGTCTATGCTCCAAGAGCCTGTGGAAAAACTACTTGACGATTTCAGACAGAATTGCCTGGTTGCTGACATGTTCTTGCCTTGGACTACTGATTCTGCATCCAAATTTGGTATCCCACTATTGGTTTTTCATGGCGTAAGCACTTTCGCGCTCTGCGCCACGAGCCTTATGAACATGTTCATCAGGTTCTGAGCCCTTTTTGTTGCCTAAACTTCCGTATCAGCTGAAGTTTGTAAAAACACAATTCAGTCCTCATGAACTCGAGAAAAAGGAGAGCGTGTTTTCCCAATTGCGGGTGCAAATTAATGATGGAAGCAGAGCACAGAAGCTACGGAGTTCTAGTCAACAGTTTTTAATGAGACATTGGTGTCAGAGGTTTTGAGGACCGGGGTTTCCGTCGGGAACAGGCACTGGCTGCAGTCAGGGAGCGAATGGGTGCCGATCAAGGCGGTGCAGAGCCTGAAAAAGGGCGAGGAACGCCGGAAATGAGGGGTGGCGAGGAAAGCTGTGGAAGAAGGCGGATCATCGCGCAAAGAGAAGAATGGAGCGTGTATCGCCCCCCATATATGCAACCAGGTTTAATGTACGTGTTTGTTCTGTATAGGTTCATCTTTATGGTTTTTTTTTGGGGGAATTAATAGTGATACTCACGGGAAATTTCGGGTCCGATCCCAACGAGCGTCACTAATTCAGACGTGGGCTTTAAGATTACCCTGAGCCTGAAATCAAGAATAAGACCGTTAGAAGGGGGCCAGGAGGGTGTCCTGGCGTAGCCCCTCCGACTCTCAAGTCAGAGACTGAGGATATATGGGGGAGCAGCTAAGGGCGCTGCTGAAAACAATATAGTGAATCCATAATCATACGCTCAAACCTGATATTTATAGGAGAATACATGGGTTGCTCATGGGCCCTTCACCCGTGGGCCGTAGAGATGGGCCGGCAGTTTGGGCCTGATCTTGATGGGCTCATCCATGGGGTATCAAATAGGAATAGCTGACGCCATTACCTTGAGTAACGTAGATTGTATCGGAAAAAAATTTGAAATTAAAATTTAAGATATGTTTTTAATATGGCCGGACCTTTTATGAGAGCAAGGAGTCTACCGCCCACCACCTGTGGGTATTCTCTGAAGAGGTCCAACATATATATTTTGAGTCGACGATTTACTGAAATAAGTTTTTTTAGCTCAATATTAAATAAAAAGAAGATTAATTTGAATAATTTTTGTTCATAACGGATCAAACTCGATCTTTTCTTCAAGTTCGTTTTGAAAATTTTAAACACTATCAAGAAACTTTGGGACATTTATTGAGTTTGAAGAAGTTAACGAGTTAATCTTTAAATGGTTTGATGAACTATTGTATAGAGCTTTAACAATTTTTTAAGTTGCTACATTGTTTAGTAAAACCAAATGATTTATTATCAAATACTTACATTGCATATAAAATTTTGTTAATCATCCTAATAACAGAAGATATCGAAGTTTTAGTTAACAAACACTTATCTTCGATCAATAATGTGACAAAATAGACTAAATAAGCTAGCTATGTCGTTAATTGACAAAGAAATGATCCGAAAACTGGATTATACAATTTGATATATATTTTTTTCTCTAAAATAGCTAGACGATCGACTATTATTTTTGCAAATATTTCAAATATTTATTGACTTGTTTTTTTATATAATATATTGTTTCTTGTGTATTTATGTATTATTTATTGTATTTATTATTTGCTAACTGAATTTTAGCATTAGTTATAGTAACAAGAGAACCTATTTTTTAATTTTTGCTTCAAGTCTCATCGAACACAGGTATGACTCTGGCTTTTAATAATAATCAACTTCAAATGATTGAAAATTCATTAATATATGGACTTGCCATATAATTCTATGCCAATCTTCAAACGATTTTCGGCTTCGATAAAGTTGAACGTAATTTCATTTTGATAGATATATCATAGTATGTTGAGCAACTTCTTTCTTTCATACCATACAAACAAGTGAATTCGGATTTTTGTTTCCACATTCTTGTAGCGTGAGCCATGTATCTTAGCTATTATTTGGTGTCATTTGATTGGAGCGTGATTATTGGTTTTGTTATTTTGAGTAATATGATTATATACTGTGTGTGGTCATTAACTCTTAATCGTTATTAACACGTAATTTGATTATAATTAATTAAAAACTTTTTATTTATCATGAGCCGAAATAATTTATTGTATAAAATAGTGTGATTTAATATCTTATTTACAACCATCGATTAATAAACATGCATACACAACTTATTCAAAAAAAATACATACAAGCGTTTCATATTTCCGGAACATGCCCCAGTATAAATATAAAATATAGATTGGGGATTAACACTGCCAAGCTAATATCAAGTGTGACTCTTTCAAAAATATCATATCTGGACTCCTGATGGCATGCCCTACATGTCATTGTCAACACACAAATATCATTGTTTTTAAAATCGGATCGGAACTATCAGTTTGATCGGGAACCGATCATGGGTTCTATCCAGACCAAGTCTAATAACAATTTTTATGGTCACTGATCCAATTGGTTGAATCGTTTTTTAAGGTTGACTGGTTCGATCATCAGTCCAATTATAAAAACATTAACAATGACAACAACAACTTCCCCTGGGGTGAGCATACGCATTGTATGGAACGATCATAATATATAAATGTATATATGCAATGATATATGATATGCATTGTTTGTATATCGTGGCGATATCAGGTTAATTGTTCATCTATGAAGCATGCATCAAAATCAATCGAATAATTGTCAAATCATCAATACTCGAGCATCCATACAGACCATATTCAAGTATAAGGAAATATTCATATAATAGTGTTGACAAAACGCCATTAAATCTTAAATATCAAATAATCAATTATAGAGGGCCGCGAATGGTTATGCCTTGCTAAACATTTTATGATGTCCAAAACCTCGTAATAAATCTCAAACCAATGATATCAAGGTATCCAAAGATTATAGCTCAACGTGCATGTAATGCATCGATGTATGTACAAAAATTTTCACTCAAATCAAGCTATTATATATCAAATTATATGGATGCATATAGTATGTTACTCGATCTCACCGTATCTTATTTCTTCATGATCAATAGTTTTGTCAAAATAGATTAATACAAAGATTCAATCTACATAATAAACGATAATCTTATCTTCATTCTCAATTATATGATTATTATAATCTAATTTTCAGGACCAATTAATTAGTCAAACCATCAACACTCTTCGAGGCCCAATAGTGAATAATATTACAAAATCAAAGCAAACATGCAAACCCTGTACGAATAATTTCTTTTAAATATGATTTTATTAAAATTCATTCAAAGGACCAATTTCATCAAATCTTCATACCAAAGATTACCATGGAACAAAAAAAAACTTAAAGTTTCTTTTCTACTCCATCACTTATTTAATATGGATGATTTTACTAGGATTATAAATTTTTACAAGGAATTATTATATTCCTTAGCTTTAAATTGATTATCGAATGTTATATATTCTTAAATAAGTTGATTATTGAATGCAAATTAATCCTTTTTTTTATTACAACATACGCTGGGGAGGGGGATCGAACGTGGGAAAGAGCCAGCTAATCTGGTCGATGAGATTACTGGGCTAAAGCCCGGTCTCGAATGCAAATTAATTTTATTGTATATTAAACAATAAATATGTTAAAATCTTTTATGCATTTTTGTTTATATGGGTTGATTCCTACTCCATGGGAGGGATGTTTCGGTAAATGCAAATCCCATGTTAAAGGTTCCAACTTTGTAAACCCTTAATTTGTCCAATTGGCAGACAAACTTCGTGTCATAGTCCAAATGTCAACTTCTCATTGGTGGATAGAAACACTCCAAAGATGCTGCAAAAATGTCGGTAATAGTCAGAAATTAAAGTTTGCGTACAGTAGGACTTGAGTCGGCCTTGACTTGTATCTATAAATCATTACTTTTCTGTTACAATCCCATTTAAATATTAATTTGATCTTCGATATCGAGAGTTTCAGTTGCTTTTATTCTCAATACGTAAAAATATAATTTCCGCTCTTTATGTTTTACAAATGTTAGAATCTCATTTTTTTCTCTACTCGTCAGTTTCTGGCTTGGTTTCTTATAATAATTTTATTACATGTTTTTTATTTGTTGAAAGAGATCGACATCAAATTTGGCTTAAATGAGTACTATTGAAGATTTCAATTTCGGTATATTGAATATTTCAGTAAGGTACGGTAACAATACTCATTTTTTCGGTATGATAACGATATGCAATTTAAAATTTCGGTATATACCGGAATACCGAAAAAATATATAAAAATTTTAAAATATATAATATTTTAAAACAATAAATTTATAAAATTTTAAAAATATAAGGTTTTTTGGTATAAACGGTATATATCGACACCGTACAGAAATTTTCGGTATACTATACAATTTCGATATAATTTGTATGCTAGTCATACATATACCGAAAATTTCGATATGATATCGGTATGAATTTTCTTATACTGTAATTTTCGGTACGGTATACAATATATAATTTTCGGTACGGTACGATACGGTATACCACCCCTAACTATATATGATATTTTTTAGAGTAATGTTACACATAAAACGAAATTTGTACAACACGAAAAATTCAATACAAAATTTCATTTATCAAAATCTCATGATAAATTCAATAAAAAATATCATGAGATAATAGAAAAATATCATGATATAATAGCAAAATCTTAAGATATAATTTTTGTTATTATCGATGTACGATATATTGATTATATTTTTAGAATTATTTTATATTTTTTAATCATAAACTACCTATCTTGTTGAATAAACTGAATAATAACACGCAACACATGCCATGTATTTTAATGTAATAAATAAATCAGCATGATGTTCTAGCCGTTGACATAACTATATCTATGACAATAAATACAGTGTTAAATTAATCCTCAATTGTTTTTTTCTCCTAACGTTTATTTGGTGCACTTGGCGAACAATTTGTCGGCAAGGCCAAAGAATTGACAACTTATTTCACCACAATCAATTTGTATTTTTAAAGTAAAATAAGCGTTGGTGATATGACGATATGACTCAAGTTAGTTTATATTTATGATAAAAAGTAATATTTTTTCATAAAAAATAATATTTTTTCATAAGTGGATCGAGTTGACAATCCGTCTTATAAAATTGAATCGTAAGACAGTGTTATAAGACTTTCGTGTCCCATTATTTACAATTTCTTAATTAAATCCCCTAGATAATTAAATTACTCCCGAATTTCACGTTTCAGTCGTTTGAAAAGGCCATATCTTATGTGGGAAAAACCATTTTCTACCATTCATATTTCAGATAGGCACAGCACAACAAAGATACCAAAAGATAGGCATAACCGTGACTACAATATTATATACTGACTTGAAAAAAGTCTAAACTACTGGATATATAATGTTTCAAGTGAGTTTACTACGAAAAAAATCTTGGTGTTTGTAAAAAATATAATTTTCTCATATATAATATAGTAAATTTTCTTTAATCGATATCCTTACAATATACTCAAAAGGAAAAATATGATATATGCTTAAAATAATCGAGCATATCATGAAAAATTCACATGTGAACTAATGAAAAACACCTCATTTGATAAAATAAATGAAAGAACTTTAAAGCAAAAATGTCCATTTCCATTTTCTAAATGAAAAAAGCAAAATTTATACTCTACAAGTGAATCACTACTCATCATTTCCATTTCCAATTAAGAAAATGCAAAAATGGAATAGAAAATAATGGAAAACAAAATGCAATTATTTCAAACAAAATATCAAAAGGCTCACTTCACAATTTTTTCCCACAGTTGCGCACATCAATGAAATCAAGCAGCTCGAAAACAACAATATCTAATTTCAAGAAACACAAAAATACAGATAAAAATTGAAATTTACAGCGAGTTTGGAGAAAACTGAATGAGAAAAGAAGGAGATGTTTTTCATCTGGCTTTCGCTTTCTTTTGAAAAATAGTTTTATAAATCAAACAAAGAAAATCCCAGAAATATATTTCAGGCAGTGAGTCAGACCAAGTCTTGGGTTAAATAAAAAAAATTTAGTATATGCTAAGATTATCGTTGGTCCTAAACAATTCATTTATATTATAACTAATAAAAAAATAATTTATTTTTAAGCATGGCTGGAGCAAGAGATACACATACATATGGCGATAAATACTAGGTTCAATAGAGGTCATGTATATATATACAGGGCCATTTTTTGTTGTTCTATGTATACAAACAATTTTGTTACAATCCCATGATATTGTTCATATATCAAATCGCTTTCTTGGATCTACTCAAAATTAATGAGTAAGCTGCACTTATTTTTTCTCCCATTCATGGCTCATGGTCACATTATCCCAATGCTTGACATGGCCAAATTATTCAACTCCCGCGGTGTAAGAACAACCATACTTTCGACTCTTGCGTTCTCAGATCCCATTAAAAAGGCCCAAGAATCAGGAATCGAGATCGGTTTAATAATCATCAGGCTACCGAATCGAGAATCAGGCCTGCCTGAGTACATTCAAAGACTTGATCAAGTCACTACAGTAGATTTAGTCCAAAAATTTGTTGAGGCCATATCTTTACTGCAAGAACCAGTTGAGAAACTGATCCAAGAATTCAATCCCAATTGTCTTGTTTCTGATACGTTCTTTCCATGGACTACAGATTCTGCAGCCAAATTCGGTATCCCACGATTGGTTTTCCATGGTACGGGGTATCTAGCGCGTTGTGCCTCGGAGCAAATGAGGCTACACAAGCCTTTCAAGAATGTGTCTTCTGATTCAGAACCCTTTATTCTTCCGTATCTTCCCCATCAGCTGAAGTTTACAAGAACACAGATTTCTCCATTTGATCTAAGGGAAACTGAAGGTGAATTTGCAGAGTTGATTTTTCAGTCAAGAGAGGCAGATAGGAGAAGCTATGGAGTTGCGGTTAACAGCTTTTATGAGCTTGAATCCAGTTACGCTGATCATTACAGGAACTTTTTAGGGATCAAGGCATGGAATATAGGCCCTCTTTTGCTGTGCAACAATGGAGATGAGGAAAAGGCGGGGAGAGGAAGGAAATCGTCCATTGATGAACATGAATGCCTTGCATGGCTGGACTCCAAGAAACCTGGTTCTGTCGTTTACGCGTGTTTCGGAAGCATGGTGAGCTGTACTCAAGCTCAGTTACACGAGATTGCTTTTGGGCTCGAGTCTTCAGGCCAAGATTTCATTTGGGTTGTGAGAGAAAGGAGAATTGACGAAATAAACGGCGATTTCTTGCCTAACGAGTTCGAGGAGAGGATCAGAGAAAAGGGCTTGATCATAAATGGGTGGGCTCCCCAAATGCTGATTCTTGATCATCCTTCGATAGGGGCGTTTGTGACACACTGCGGATGGAATTCAATCCTGGAAGGAGTATGCGCGGGTGTGCCTATGGTTACCTGGCCGATGTTTGCGGAGCAGTTTTTTAATGAGAAACTGGTGACACAGGTTTTGAGGATCGGAGTTTCGGTTGGGAACAAGCAGTGGCGGACGGTGGCTATAGAAGGCGTGCCACGGGAGGCGGTGGCCGAGGCGGTGAGGCATGTGATGGTGAGCGGAGAAGTGGCGGAGATGAGAAACCGAGCCAAATGTTACGGAGAAATGGCAAGAAAAGCTGTTGAAGAAGGTGGATCTTCTTACACTGATTTGAGTGCTTTAATTGAAGAATTGAGTGTTCATCGGAGGAATATATAATTGAGATTGTATTTCTTTTTATGTTTGGTTTGAATCTATAGAATTAATATATCAACTCATCGTTTTATGTTGAACATGAGAATTAATGTTGTATTTGGATGGATTAATTTGAATATAAGGATTTAAATTTTTAATAATAAATTTATTGGTTAATGTGAATAAATTAATTTTACTATGTTTTAAATAGTTATTTTGTGGATCATTATAATTTCAAATATATTCCAACCTAAAATCATTTCAAATTCTCAAGATTAAGTACTTTTATATGTTATTTAATGTACAGCCAAAACCATACAGTCGGGCGAATTCTTTATGTTAAATGTGCTTTTAAACACTTGTATATAAAATTATATTACAAATTAAAATATCTAAAATTGATAATAAATGTATTAAATGCAACAAAGCAATATATGTGTTTGTATATATTTTCTTCAATGATATTTAGGAATTTTTTTTTGTGATTTTTTGTTGAATTTTTTGATGTGTTATTAAATAATGGAAAAAAATCACAATAAATTTTTTTATTATATTCAAAATATTATTTCAGACTTTAAGAAATGTAATTTTCAATATAATTCACGTGTATTCATTTAAAGACAAAAATTGTCAGACGTACACTTTATATAGCGTACATTTTAGCCTACGTTAATTTATATATATGTTTTAGCGAAATACAAAACTACCTATGAAAAGAAGTAACTTGTTAGTGAAGGAATTTTGTAATTGATAAGGAAAAACTATATCTAAATGTACACTAAAGTGTACATCTAGTGTTATTCTTTAAAGGAACATGAAAACTCACGTAAGACGATTTTACGAGTCAATTTTGTGAGATATATATTCTATTTGTGTCATCCATAAAAAAATCATTTTTATATTATATATAAATAGAGTTGACACGTTTCATGAATAAATATTACTGAAACTATTTAGCAATATACCTCGTAAGAAAGAAAGAAAAACATATACAAAAAAATGGCTGCCACGATGGTTCTAGCTAATTGTGCTTGCAAATGTTCCTATTATTAAAATAAATCAATATCGTCACCACCTACGAGCAGCTGAGTCGACAACATAAATTGCTAATTACTTCCATGCAGATGTAGAGAATAGTTGACCACCAAGTCTGCTGCCCGTATCAACAAATTGGATTGCAAAGCAGTACAAATTTCTGCGAGACAAATCGACACAAAGGCCTATGTTTCCGTGGTGTACTGAAGGACACGCAGGCCTTGCATGACATGCACAACTTTACTGGAAAATGTGCAACACAATGGTTTTAAGACGATCTGGGAATTGAGCTGAATGTATACAGACCACTGTAAATATCATAATTGATATAATTAATTATTTTATAAATAGCTCACGTGCTCCCTGATCATCACTTTGTGTTTATCAAATCCGAGGGTAGAAGTTGGTAGAGTAGGTATCTAACGAACCAATTTGTGGTTTTAGTTTTATTGACTTTTATGAAGAAGCAATATTTATTTTAATAATATTTTACGTTTTCATCCAATATGACATCTACTAATTTAAATGTATACTCATGCAAACTACATAGATAAAGTCATTGAATATACAATAAGTACTATGAGTTCTGTCTCTTAACCTAAGATCATGAAACTAATTAAGAAGTGTACTTTATATTCTAAAATGGTTTCTAATTGATTCAGCCGCTTAATAAAGATAAGTATCGATCGAACTTGAGACTAACATTTGTGATATAAATGTCATGTTTCATTGGTAATGGTATGAAGACGTAGGTTCGTACAGATGAGTGATCTTTGATGATGTACTTAACATTATTCTCTCGAACTTTTCAAGTGATTATCGCTTATCGAGTGCAATAGTTCGCGGTTATGTTGTACATCATTATTCTTTTGACCCGGTACAACGTGGAGGCTCTACGTATTAACATGCACTTTGATCCGTTAACTACTCCATTGAAAATCATTAGGTGGCAAGATTGGAAGTAATTTCAAAATACATATGAGTCAATACATTGTGGTCGGGGATTCATCGCTCACCTACGGATGAAGATATCTTATGTGATATGATGAATTAATAGTACAAATACGTATATTACGTAGTAGTCTTGGTAAACTTAAACATACAAAAAAATATTACTTTTTTCGTTTTTTTAATGTGATGTCAAAATATTTTTAATTAATATATAAACAAGGCATTTCCAAACAAGCACTATGATTGTGAATATATGTTGCCAATGATAATATTAATTTTTAATCACAAACCCCGACAATAAAAAAATCCTTGTTCATGAGGGATAAACATTATTTTATAGTAATCTTTAACCACAACAATATAATTTATAGTTATATAGCCTATTCGTGTGTAACATAATAAAAATATTGAAAAGTTAACATTACACGATGGAAAGCTCGTGACCAAATAAAATTTGTGAATTCAATCTCATGAAAAATCAACAAAAATTAGAGCAAGTTTTTTTTCCTATGCTATGTTTCTCCTCATATGATCTGACCAAATTTTAACCATTGTATTCCTAATACACGATTTAAATTTTCATTGAAACTAGTGATCATTTGAACGTGTTGCGTACATATACAATTAAAATATTTATTAAAACACGATAATTTTTTAAATTAATTATTTTTTTATATTTGTATCATAAGTGATAGGCTATCTTAAAATATAGATAAAGATAAGATCAAATTTTAAAATATAGATAAATAAGAGAATAATTATAATTTAAAATATGTCTTCAGCAAAGGTGTGGATGAATCTGTCAGACACTTGTTTTTTTTTTTTATGCCCAATCACAAAAAGCACCTGGAATGGTATTCGTGTATGGCTCGGGATGAAGAAGCTCATGGGTACACCGGCAGCGATACTCAAGGCTTTCAGAAGCACTTATCGAGGTAACTCCACGCTCGCAAAAATGAGGCACACAGCACTTGCGGCAACAGTTTACCATGTATGGACCACCAGAGATAGAGTTATCTTCGATCAAGAGAAAATGAATGTAGGAGAGACTATTAAGAAGATCCAGATTCTTGTTTTTAGGTGCGTTCACAACTCTCACGTTGCATTTCGAGTATTGGTTTAGTTGATTATTGTTTGGTTATACTATTGGTGTTGGGAATGCCCAGTATACTTGTATAATCACACTTTTTACCAATCTTTAATTAATTAGTTCATTTAAAAAAAAAACAACGTATAGGCCCCCAAGATGTCAATAAAAGGCAGAGCAGGAATTTACATTTCATCCATTTTTCTGTTACATATTCCTTCAATTTTACAAAATTAATCTCATATGGTTCTGGATTCTCAAAAGTTGTCAAGAGAATCCATTTCAAACCCCACTACACTGTTTTTTCATGCTGTCCGATTTATCAAAATTTTGTGAAATGGTGAAGATTGACGAAGACTCTTGCCTAATCAAAGATAACTGAGAATTGGGAAGTTCGGCCTTTACATGGAGAAGTTGTGGGTTGCTTTATATACATAGCCCAGTCTTTGGAAGCTGAAGCAACAAGATTCTTGGAAGTGTACACATTGCATCGGACAAACCAAACCACCATTTCAGGGCCCAGCCCAATAAACGGCTAATTTTTTTGTAAAAAAAATTATATAAATCTACAATTTCACTCTTTGTATTCAATGTGGGTCATTCTGCATCTTCTCTTTAAGTATAATTTGATACACGTGATAAGATAAAGATTGATATATAATGCTGCTTATATCATGTTTGGTATCTTTTTAGAAAGCCAATGATAAATAATTTTATACAAAGATAAAATATCATTTTTATGATATGTGATAATTTTAATTTAATGATAAAAAAACACCACAAATGACTTCATTGTCCTCAATATATAAAAATCTTAAACTTTAAAAATATGATCACATCCTATATGCGAGCAAGTTCTAAATTAGTATCACTATATGATAATTATATAAATGATTTTTTATAAATCTCTGCTAATAGGTAGAAATTAAAATCAATAAAATATTTTATTTATTTTTATATATTATATAATATGATAATTATATAAATGAACTCGAGATAATTATATAAATGATTTTTATAAATCTCAATAAAATTATTAGTATCACTCGATTAACATTAAAAATTGATATTTGACTTGACTCACAAAATCAATGGCTCAATTATCATATTATATAATATATAAAATTAGGTAAAAAAATAAATAAATATGAACTAAAAAATTTGAAATTATAAAATTTATTATAATAATGTTAATTTTGTCATCACAATCTAATATATAAATTTAATAACTCTTATTAAAATCATACCAAATATAATATCCTAAATCTTATTTATCTTTAACTTATCATTATATTATATATCACATGTTTATCCTATCATATAAATCAAACTATGTCTTATTGTCATATGGATCCATATATTTAACTGAAAAAGATTACAAATAATAATTATAATTTTTCACTCTTAAAAA
>NC_133315.1:19281390-19288839 GCF_012295235.1 Primulina huaijiensis
CCTATATGCGAGCAAGTTCTAAATTAGTATCACTATATGATAATTATATAAATGATTTTTTATAAATCTCTGCTAATAGGTAGAAATTAAAATCAATAAAATATTTTATTTATTTTTATATATTATATAATATGATAATTATATAAATGAACTCGAGATAATTATATAAATGATTTTTATAAATCTCAATAAAATTATTAGTATCACTCGATTAACATTAAAAATTGATATTTGACTTGACTCACAAAATCAATGGCTCAATTATCATATTATATAATATATAAAATTAGGTAAAAAAATAAATAAATATGAACTAAAAAATTTGAAATTATAAAATTTATTATAATAATGTTAATTTTGTCATCACAATCTAATATATAAATTTAATAACTCTTATTAAAATCATACCAAATATAATATCCTAAATCTTATTTATCTTTAACTTATCATTATATTATATATCACATGTTTATCCTATCATATAAATCAAACTATGTCTTATTGTCATATGGATCCATATATTTAACTGAAAAAGATTACAAATAATAATTATAATTTTTCACTCTTAAAAAAAAGAAAAAAAAACTATTCTCTTAAATAAATAAATACTATTTTTTTTTAAAAAAAAAAGCCCAATGTCCCACCACCTTTCATATCCAGTAGTCCCAATCGAATCTCCCTTGCCCCATTGACAATCCCCACGATATTCTCGTCGTTAGCCCTTTCCCGACTACATATAAAACACCTCCACCCCATCACGGATAAAGAAACGCGAAGAACTCGTTGTTATTTTCCTCTGGTTTCAAAGCTTCTGCGGCCATGGCTTCTCCATTCAACCGTTTGTTCTGTCTTCTTATCCTATCCCTTTTTATCTTTTCATCCGCCCTTGATATGTCCATAATCACTTACGATGGCGCCCACGGTGTGGGTCTCACCAGATCCGAACAAGATGCCATGTCCCTTTACGAGTCGTGGCTCGTGAAACACGGAAAAGCTTATAACGCCATAGGCGAGAAAGAGAGACGTTTCGAGATTTTTAAGGACAACTTGAGATTCATTGAAGAGCACAATTCCGAAGACCGGACATATAAACTAGGGCTGAACCGATTTGCGGATCTGACAAACGAGGAGTACAGGTCCATGTTCGTTGGCGGAAGGATGGACAGGAAGACCCGGCTGATGAGCGGGAAAGCGAGTAACCGGTACGCGTTCAAGGAGGGCGATGGGCTGCCGGAATCCGTTGATTGGAGAGAGAAAGGAGCCGTTGCTCCGGTAAAAGATCAGGGTCAATGCGGTATGTTTGCCTTTTGATTTTGATTCGAAAACACGAAAGATTGATAGCGGATATATGTGTGTATTTTGGAGTGAGATTTTGTCGGCGTGGGTGGTGACCCAGGTAATGGGTGTCAATGGTGTTTTGACAAGAGTCTTGATTCTGTTGGGTCGACCGAAAGGGACTTTTCTAATATTTTGTTTGTTTCTCTCCTGAGAAATTCTATAATTTAACCCAATTCAAATTTCATTTTAACTTTTTCGAGGAATGAATATCCAATTTTCTCATACAATCAAAAAATTTAATAATCGATGAGAATGAAATGAATAAAATAAATGAGGAGGGATTGGTGGATACGAACTCAGACCCAATCTCGACTCATTCACATCCTAATTAAACACTTGAAAGTTAAAAAATTCATAGATTAAAAAAATATATGCACCAAAACTAAATCTTTCTCTTGGAAAATTTGTGTATTGTTTGTTTGGAGAATAGCCATGTGACAAGATGGTAATATTTTCATTTTGACCGGATTAAAATATTATTTTTAAGATATTAATCCAAAAATGTATTCCTTCCATCATTATTCTCGATTCTTTTGAAAATTTTGGATCTCTCATGAATGATTGAGGGACCAATTAATTTTTTTGGGAGTTGAAACTGATATGGGGCATCATTCAGGTTGGAAAAATTGGGAGTTTTGATTACTTGTGCAGTGTATTATGACAAACATTAGAAATTAACTTGAGAGTTTTTATGGGCTTCTCTGGGTTAGATAGTGTATTTCCTGATGCCTTCTTTTTCTATTTATCGAAATCTTGATTTACAAATTTATGTCTGAATAAGATTGGCTGAGTAGTAGAATGGAAGAAACAATACTTTTCATTCTTGACAAAGATCAATCAACTGTGAAAAATTGAGCAAAACGTTTTGATTTCTCTCTGAGGTAGGTTCTCCCAAGTATTTTTGTGTGTTATTTTTATTTTAAGCTACATCTTTGCGACTTTTTAATTATTGATCTTTATTAAGCTTTGTTCCATCAAATCTTAACATGGTTCTATTTTTTCTTTTTGTTTCCAATGCAGGGAGTTGCTGGGCTTTCTCGACTGTTGCTGCTGTTGAAGGAATAAATAAGATTGTAACTGGAGATCTCGTAGCCTTGTCAGAACAAGAGCTAGTTGATTGCGATAAAGCATACAACCAGGGTTGCAATGGTGGTCTTATGGACTATGCATTCCAATTTATCATTAAAAATGGTGGCATTGATACAAGTGTCGATTACCCTTACAGGGCTCGTGATGGATCCTGTGACCAGTATCGGGTATAACTCATGAATCTATATTTTTGGTACAAATACTTCGTACCTTTTCAATTTCTGATGATGATTAGTTTATATATTGCTTAGAAAAATTTCACATTTTCTTGCAGAAAAATGCGAAGGTAGTCTCCATTGATACCTACGAGGATGTTCCTGAAAACGATGAGCAGTCTTTGAGGAAAGCTGTGGCAAATCAACCAGTCAGTGTTGCCATTGAAGCTGGAGGCCGAGCTTTCCAACTCTACCAATCGGTATGATATATGCACATTTCAAGAATCAAGAAAAGTACAATGGGCTTTCTGTTACGGTATATAAGATTCTTCATTTCTTTCTACAGAATGTTACCTATTTTCTTGTACCGTACAGGGAGTGTTCACTGGTCAATGTGGCACCGCTCTAGACCATGGTGTTGTTGCCGTTGGATATGGAACCGAAAAGGGTGAAGACTACTGGATCGTGAGAAACTCATGGGGTCCAAGCTGGGGAGAGAAGGGGTACATTAGGCTTCAACGTAATGTGGCTAATATTACCACAGGCAAGTGTGGGATAGCTATAGAAGCATCTTATCCTCTTAAAACGGGTCAGAACCCTCCAAACCCAGGCCCATCACCTCCAACACCGGTGAAACCCCCCACTGTGTGCGACGATATCTACACGTGCCCGGAGGGCAGTACTTGTTGCTGCGTGTACCAGTATGGAAACTACTGCTTCGGTTGGGGATGCTGCCCATTGGAGTCTGCTACGTGCTGTGATGACCACTCTAGCTGCTGCCCCCATGACTATCCCGTCTGTGATCTCGAAGCCGACACTTGTCTAATGGTAATTCTACCGAGTTTTGTTTTATACATCGCGTAGTGTCTCCATTGTTATCTCGAAAGGTAGTGCATGTCATGCTTTTTGTACTAATAATGTTGTGATGATGTGGTGTTACAGAGCAAGGATAATCCAATGGGAGTGAAGGCTTTGAGACGAGGTGATGCCACTCCCAACTGGGCCGGTCTTGGCGGAGGCAGGAAAATCACCGTTTCTTGAAGTTAATCAAAATACTTGTTTGTAAATATTTCTTCATGTTTAGAGTTCGTCTGGTTAATTTGAATCTTGCTAGCACTCTGCAACGTTGCGTTTTACATTAATTTAGTAAATTGGAACAAATCAAACTCGTCGAAGAAAGTGAGAAATCATTAATTTTTAGCTCATTTATCTATTTCTTTTCGTTGGGCAATCAATTCACGCATACATTGTATAGGCTTAAAATTTGCACGGACAACGAAATACACTTGCAATATTGTATGAGAAAAAAGAAAGAAACATATTCACGCCTATCATTTTCTTAGTCAATAAAAGATTGATGGTTTTAATATGTCAACTTTTCCATCTTATCCCGGTTTTTCGATCATCGCCCATAGGAAAGAAAACTCGTTGTGAAATAATATTCGATTTTTGACATCAAATATATATACATAAACCACATAAATCAAGTTGACTTTGAATGTTATTATGTTTGCGTATATCACACAAAAGCACAAAACCTTCAGAATAATCGGTCAATTTGTCAATATATATTATTAAAAGTAATTATCGTAATTTGATTCAATTGATATAGCTCTGAGTTTAGAATTGTTTATATATTCTCGAGTCACTGATCTTAATTTGGATCTGCTTAAAGATTCAAAAATATTAAACTCAGTCGATTAGTTTATCCACCACCTTATCCCTTCCAATGGATGTGACCTTTAGCCAACGTAAGATTCTTGAAATTGAATAAAAAAATAGTCCACTTGTTCAAGTCAAAATCAATCAATATACAATATCTAAGCCAAATTCGATCAATGCAATGCTAATACCCCGTTTAAGTCAATGAATGGCTACTATATATGATATATCGGCGGCATTTCATGTTCCTTATAATTCAATGTCTGTTTCTGGAATCCAAGGTCAAGTACTAGAGATCACGGGTACGTTGTTTCTTGGTTATCTTTTGATGGTTTTTGATTCCTAATTATTTCTGTTTTTCGTCTCCTAAATTGATCGGGGATTCAGTTGTTGGTTGTAATAAGTTGAGAAACACTGAGTGGATTTCACGGCAAGATCCCTACGTTTGTCTGGATTACGCCAGCTTGAAGCGTCGTACGCGTACTTGTAATGGTAAGCCATGCATCCGGTGCGTTCGATAATTTTTGCATGCGATGTTTTACTGAATGCAGTTTCTTGGTTGCAGGCGGAGGGAAAAATCCTACCTTTCACGAGAAATTCGAGATTACATTGATAGAAGGGTTCCTGGAGATAAATATTACGGTCTGGAACAGCAACAAACTGACTTCTGACGATTTTATTGGAAACGGAAAGTACATAAAATGATTTGCGTCAAATATATATAAAATCTCCTTCTCTTCTTAGAATTTCTTTCTTCTTTATTTTCATGTTGAGGTTGTCTGTCCAGGCTTCTATTACAGGGAGTTTTATGTCAAGGCTACGATGACAGTTGCTGGCCTCTTCAGGACAGGAAAGGCAGGTACTCAGTCAGATTAACTACATTGTTAACTATTATCAATGTGAATACTCGATAGTTTCTATTTGGAGAAAGTCGACGGCGTGATCACTGTCCGATATTCATGAACCGGTGGCTTGTTGTATTGTTCTGTTTGTTTGTGTACACGCATGCATGCAAGAAGATTACCGCGAGTCCATTGAGCGTGCTTTATGACTAAGTTTGATACGAGCTACGCATGTACCGGTTCCAATTTTCATCCTAATTTGATTCTAGAGTTTGTGATGTTGCTGAATGTTATTGCTTGCCTTCATAGATAGGCATGCTGGAGAAGTTCGATTAGTAATGCATTATGCTAATGCCAAGGTAAGCCAAGCCAAGCCAGGCCAGGCCCCTTTTCCATTTTTTGACATAAGTTATCGACCATCTACCTGCGGTCTAGATTGATATATAAATGCTTTTGTGTGTGCAGTGTGTCTAATTAGCATGCATATTTCGTTTTCTTTCTCTAATTTCCAGAAGCTGACAGCTAGCTATGGTCCATCAGCTCCACCATATGCAGCCACAGTACCGACTTATCCCGCTCTTTACTCGGCCCCTCCGCCTGTATCGTCACATCCTCCGTTACCAGCTAGCTACCCACCACCAGTTCCTCCTACCTATCCAGAGCCACTGTATCATCATCAGCCTGCTCCTTATCATCCGGCTTATCAAGCACCTCCACCATATCCTCAACAACCAGCTTATCAGCCAGCACCCCCCAACCCTCAATATTATTACCCTCAAGGTATCATGTATTATTTCACTTGTAGCTCTTTTTCAGTATTCAGTCCAAAAACAATTAAATTTACTCCCAATGCTTTTTTCATTCTGGCAGGTATATATCCTCCACCTCCGCATCCACGACATCACATGTTTTGATCCGATATTTGAGATAAGACGAGCGCGAATCACTTGCTATTATGTAATATATATTTTGAGAGTTTATCATACGCTACAAGCCTACAACTATCGTCTCTTACTCTTAATTCCTCGATGTTCTTTTGTACACTCTATCGTTCGATCAACTATACGATTGGAAGAAACTGGAAAAAGATAGAATTCATAAGTATGTGTTGTATATTCTTTGGTGGTTGTTTTTTTATGTTTGAGTTATGTTCTTTTGTTGTTGAGTTCTATCTACAATGTACCAACAGATCTTCAAGAAGGACATTTTGTTAAAAGATTAAATTTTTTTATCCAAAAGAATGATTGCAGCAAAGGGAAGTAATCATCAGGTGAGAATGATATTCAGATCTGCCTAATGAGTGGACTTTTCTGCATACCATGGATAAACACACTGCAGATTTTTGTTTCATAATGATATTGAATTTTTATTTCATGTATGGATAAAAGATTTAGTCCATGTTCATTTAAGTTTCTCACATGATATTAATGAAAGTGTAAGTCATATATCGTTGATCCAAATACTAAAATTTAACAATATTACAGGAGCATAAAAAATTGTATGATAATCCGATAAAAGACCATCTAAAAACAAAAACATAAAACATAATTCATGTTCATGCATGCAATAGGAACTTTACTATAATTGTGAAACAGAAACTGTTGATTGTGGTAGCCATTTTACAGCACTGTAATGCTGCTTTCGGTGTTCCACTATCATTATTTTTTGTAGTAGTTGAAGCTAGTTGTTCTTTCTCCAACAGGGGTAAACTACAATTGGTGGGAAATGAGCATCTTGATTTCCTTTTCTAGCCTTTAGGCACTGCACAGAGCTAGCATTATCATTGTTTATTTTGAATTTCGTGATTGACCATTATGATGAGGAAATTTATGGGGTAATATTTCGAAGAATTACATTTTAGATTTTATTTTGAGTGTTTAGTATCTTTTTTTTTGTCTGTGTCTGAAAATTCTTGGGATCAGCATAATTTTCATACTTTACTGATTTTATTTGTCACCACTTAGTTTACATAATTAAGTAGTTAATCAAAGTCTATTTTGTTTTATTGTTTCAGTAGTCATTCTTATATGCATCAATCATAGGCAGAGACTTGTTCTTTTCAAAGTTCCAAATTCTGCTAAACTATCTTTTTGTACTTCCCATCCAGCCTGTAAAAGCAAAAATCCAGAAATAATTAGTGATCTTGCCATTTTATTCAAAATTTTGAAATGAGTTCTAAAATTAACACAACATATATATATATATATATATATATATATAAATATGTGACTTTATATGTGAATTTTCATTTGTCTCCTTATTAATTGTTTGCTTCACATTAATTGCTTATTTTAAATGTGTCTTTTCATTCTCTTTATTCATATTTTAAATATGTGTGATTATTAATATTTAATTTTTTATGT
>NC_133315.1:19290295-19290421 GCF_012295235.1 Primulina huaijiensis
TTCTAAAGATTGAAGTCGGTGAGAGTGGAGGCCACTATGTACTAAAAAAATAAAAATTTAATGCTTGAATGAGTTACACTGCAAAGTTAGTGAAGTAAAAACGAAGGACAAAATCGGTTAATAAAA